>NC_025996.2:103522348-103591619 GCF_000442705.2 Elaeis guineensis | reverse complement strand
TGCAATCTTTCGACCTGTCCAGACATTAGGTATCATTGCTAGATGGTCACTTTGATTGGTATAGAAAGATTATTTTCATACTATCGGCTTAGGTTCAAACCTATGGGGGCACACTCGAAAGAAGTTTCTGATTGATCATATGGCTGATCAACAATTAAGAATCATTTTAAGGTAAAACATGTTGAAAAATATGTCCTAAAGCCAATCATCTAAGTGGTAGATGATTGAATTAGTATATGAATTATCTAATAATAATAGTTATTTGGCAGGTTCATCATAAAAGTTCTATCTTCCTTAAAAGATGTTGCTCCTAGATTGATTTTGATGATTACAAAGCAGATTGAAGGGATACAAATAATTTTAAAATGAAAAAGTCCTTATGCTCTTCAAGGGCAAAATCATAATTTCACTAAAATCCTGATTTGATAGTACCATTTGGTAGAACAAATGATTTGAAATCTATTGGTGAAAATTTCATTGTGTTTGGACTTATATTTTTGAAGTTATGAAGGTTTGGAGTGCATGAGTCGACTCATGAGTCAACTCATGGCACTGTGAGCTGATTGGCACGCAAAAATTCTCCTTGGCACGCTAGTTTTCTGGCTTGGCACGACCTGTGAGTCGACTCATGAGTCGACCCACAAGGCATGAGTCGACTCATGAGTCGACCCCTGCTAATTTGAGCCAAGAATTTCCAGAAACGCATTCTCTGGTTTTTGCAACAGAGGTCGACTCATGAGTCGACCCCTGAAGCATGAGTCGACTCATGAGTCGACCCCTGCGACGAGAAATGTCAGCAACGGCTATTTTTTTGCCCATTTTAATTGCCTTTTATGCTTCCTAAAATTGCTCTAACGGCTCTTTATCTGCCTAAATTGTTTTCTCTTGCTTTTAATGCTATAAAATACTTTAAATGTTGAAAGAAATTGCAGATTAAATAGCAGATCAAATTGGAGAGAAAATGAGAAGATCAATCGGCAGATCAAAAGAGAGATAAAATTCATTGAGAGGATCCACGAGATAATTTGAGAGAAAAAGAAAAGAGGATCCAAAATCCATACGAGAGATTGTGAAAGAGATTCAAGAGCTTTCAAAGAGAGGATCTTTCAAGCCTATTGTTCAACCTTGATCTAGAGATCTTCCAAAGCTTTCAAGAGATCTTCAATCAACAATCAACCTCTTCTCAAGCATTCGTTCAAGCGTTCATCCACTTTGAGAAAATCCGAAAAGGGGTTCTTCATTTGAGTAAAGCTTTTATTGTTATATTTGCTCATTTAAAGGAGCTGTTATTGTATTAATCTGTGCTCTAAATTATCTTACTCTTGTAAGTAATTGTTCTTGTTTTTGGAGGATTTCCAAAACAAGGAAAGGTTGATCCGAACCTGAAATCGGAGTGTTTTGGGTTTACTTGTACCCGGAAAAAAAGTGATCTAGCTTGGGATAGCTAGTGTCGGAGTTTCCGACATTTTGTATTCGGGTTGAATACAAAGTATAGTGGATTGAAATTCCCAAGTAGGAGCTTGGGGAGTGGATGTAGGTGCAAGGTTAGCACCGAACCACTATAAATCCTTGTGTTTGTGGTGTGCTTTATCGCTTCACTTTATTTCTTTATTATAATCTTGCATTCCTGCTTTAGGTAATTAATATTGAATTAAAGTCTTTGTTTTGTTCTTCATAAGTAATCAGTTGGGCTTAAAATTTTTAGAAACCCAATTCACCCCCCCTCTTGGGTTGCATAGCTGGGCAACAAGTGGTATCAGAGCCGGTGCTCTAGCCCTTCTTTGATCTAACAATCAAAGAGCCAAAGATCTATGGCAACCCATGTTGGTACTTCTCTAGCCGAGGGGCAATCAACAAACCGACCTCCACTTTTCAATGGGTCTAATTACACCTATTGGAAAGCTCGGATGAAGATTTTCATTCAAGCACTCGACTATGATATGTGGAGTATCATAGTGAACGGTCCTCACACACCCACCAAGATTATAGATGGTGAGGAGTCAACCAAACCCGAAAAAGAATGGGATGAGGTTGACAAGAAATTGGCACAATTAAATGCCAAAGCTATGAATGTTCTTTATTGTGCACTAGATGCTAGTGAATTCAATCGCATTTCTACTTGTGCATCTGCTAAAGAAATATGGGATAGGTTAGAAGTAACCCATGAGGGAACAAATCAAGTAAAAGAGTCTAAAATAAACATGCTTGTACATAAATATGAATTGTTCAAAATAGAGCATGATGAGTCCATAACTGCCATGTTTACTCGTTTTACTGATATAATTAATGGTTTGAAGAGTCTTGGCAAATCTTATACTAACAGTGAACTTGTAAGGAAGATTCTCAGGTCACTGCCAAGAACTTGGGAAGCCAAGGTGACTGCCATCCAAGAAGCAAAGGACTTGAACACTCTACCTCTAGAAGAGCTACTTGGATCCTTGATGACTCATGAACTGAGCATGAAGCAACATCAAGAGGATGAAGTCAAAAAGAAAAGAACCATTGCCCTCAAATCCACAACTTCGCCTGATTATGAAATGGATGAATCTGAAGATGAAGAACAGGATGAAGAGATGGCACTCATCACCCGAAAATTTAAGAAGTTTCTAAGAAAAAGGAAACAGGGGATGAGAAAGAAATTCACAAAAGGGAACAAAGCAAAGAAAAAGAAAAAGATCAACCCCTTATATGCTACGAGTGCAAGAAGCCGGGACATTTCAGATCTGATTGTCCACAACTGAAGAAAGGTCCCAGAAAGTTCAAAAAGAAAGCAATGATGGCAACTTGGAGTGCGAGTGATGACTCAAGCTCCGACGAGGAAACCTCAACAGAACAAGCCAACCTGTGCCTGATGGCACACGAAAATGAGGTAACTTCTGAATCCACTAGTGAATTCACATTTGAAGAATTGCATGAAGCATTCTATGATTCAATTGATGAATTAAAGAAACTAGGGAAGAAAAACAAAGAACTGAAATTGAAAAATCAGTCCTTAGTGAAACAAGCTGAAATTCTTTCAATTGAAAAATTCACCTTGAGTCAAGAAAATCAAAACTTAAAGGATGAAATTAACAAGCTAAAATCTATAGTAGATAAGTTCACCTTAAGTTCAAACAAACTAAATATGATCCTTGAAAATCAGAAAGCTATATATGATAAGGCTGGACTTGGCTATAAACCTCTGAAGAAACAAAAGTTTCTGAAGGATATTTATGTAAATTATTCAAGTAACAAGTCTACAAATATTACTTGTTTCAAATGTGGTAGAATAGGACATAAATCATACACATGCCTCAAATCTACAAATACAACTATAAAGAAAATATGGGTTCCAAAAGGAACCATTCTGACTAACCCAAAAGGACCCAAGAAAGCTTGGGTACCTAAGACAGAAACTTGATCTTTGCTTGCAGGTGTGTCTAGCATCCCAAGAAGGAAACAGGAGATGGTATCTTGACAGTGGATGCTCGAGACACATGACTGGTGATGAATCACAATTCATCACGCTTGATGCTAAGGATGGAGGGATGGTCACCTTTGGAGATAATGGCAAAGGAAAGATCATCGGGATAGGTAACATTGGTATCACTCCCTCCAAATACATTGAGAATGTTTTACTAGTTAAAGGTTTAAAGCATAACTTACTTAGCATTAGTCAATTCTGTGATAAAGGGTATAAAGTAGTTTTTGAATCATCTGTTTGCATTGTGACTAGTCCTATTAACGATGGCATTAAATTTATAGGACATAGGCATGGCAATGTTTATATGATAGATTTGAATGACTTAGCCAAATTAGACATGCAATGCCTAGTATCCTTGAATGCTAAAATCAATGAGACTAGTTGGCTGTGGCATCGTAGACTTGTACATATCAGCATGCATTCTCTTTCAAAATTAATTAAGAAAGATTTAGTTCTCGGTTTGCCAAAACTGAATTTTGAAAAGGATAGAATCTGTGATGCATGCCAATTAGGTAAACAAACTAGAGTATCATTTAAATCCAAAAACACTGTTTCAACTTCTAGACCATTAGAGCTCTTACATATGGACTTATTTGGACCAACAAGAACCACCAGTCTAGGAGGAAAAAGATATGGCTTTGTAATTATAGATGATTACTCTCGTTTTACTTGGGTTTTCTTTTTGGCTCACAAAAATGAAACTTTTCATATTTTCACTAAATTTCATCGAAAAGTCTCTAATGAAAAAGGATTTTCAATTCAAAATATTAGAAGTGATCATGGAACTGAATTTGAAAATCAAGATTTTGAAAATTTTTGTGATGAAAACGGAATTGGCCACAACTTCTCTGCTCCTAGGACACCCCAACAAAATGGGGTAGTTGAAAGGAAAAACAGAACCTTAGAAGAAATGGCCCGTACCATGCTTTGTGAAAGCAACCTTCCAAGATATTTTTGGGCGGAAGCAATTAACACAGCATGTTACATTTTAAATCTGCTTTAATTAGATAATTTTTAAAGAAAACCCCCTATGAACTATGGAAAGGAAGAAAACCAAATATTGCATATTTTCATGTTTTTGGTTGCCGATGTTTTGTATTAAATAATGGCAAAGAAAAACTTGGTAAATTTGATGCAAAATCAGATGAAGCAATCTTTCTAGGTTACTCCTCTACTAGTAAAGCTTTTAGAGTTTTCAACAAAAGAACTTTAGTAGTTGAGGAGTCCATACATGTTGTCTTTGATGAATCTAACGATCTTCCTTCAAGGAAGAATGAGGGTGTTGATGATGCAGATCCACTAATAGAAGGTATAAAGAAAATCACTTTGAAAGATTCAGCAACTCCAGAAGACAAGGATCAAGAAGACAAACAAGATAAGAGAGGTGAAGAAATTCAAGAACAACCTCAAGGTACAAATGACCTACCCAAGGAATGGAGGTATGTTCACAACCACCCTAAGGAGTTAATTATTGGTGACCCTATGCATGGAGTAAAAACCCGTTCTTCACTTAGAGAGATAGTTAATCATTGTGCTTTTGTATCTCATCTTGAACCTAAAACTTTTGAAGAAGCTGAAAATGATCATAATTGGATTAATGCTATGCAAGAGGAACTTAATCAATTTGAAAGAAATAATGTTTGGACCTTAGTAACAAGACCTAAAGATTATTCAATAATTGGCACAAAATGGGTCTTTAGAAACAAATTAGATGAGCATGGAAAAGTAATTAGAAATAAAGCAAGACTGGTTGCTAAGGGGTATAATCAAGAAGAAGGAATTGATTTTGATGAAACCTTTGCACCTGTTGCTAGATTAGAAGCTATTAGACTTCTACTTGCATATGCTTGCTTTATGAAATTCAGATTATTTCAAATGGATGTTAAAAGTGCATTTTTAAATGGTTATATCTCTGAAGAAGTATATGTAGAACAACCCCCTGGATTTGAAAGTCATGCTTTTCCTAATCATGTCTTTAGATTAAATAAAGCTTTATATGGATTAAAACAAGCACCTAGAGCATGGTATGAAAGGCTAAGCAAATTTCTACTAAATAATGATTTTTCAAGAGGCAATGTAGATACAACCCTATTTATTAAAAGAAATCAAAATGATATGCTAGTTATACAAATTTATGTTGATGACATAATTTTTGGGTCTACTAATGAATCCCTTTGTCAAGACTTTGCTAAGCTTATGCAGGGAGAGTTCGAGATGAGCATGATGGGAGAACTCACCTTCTTCCTCAGACTCCAAATCAAACAATCAAAAGAGGGAATCTCCATCACCCAAAGCAAGTACACCAAGGAACTACTCAAAAGATTTGGAATGGAGAACTGCAAACCAATTGGCACACCAATGAGTCCCTCATGTAAGCTTGACAAGGATGATGAAGGTAAAAGCGTAGACTTAAAATACTATAGAGGTATGATTGGCTCATTATTATATTTAACTGCAAGTAGGCCTGATATCATGTTTAGTGTTTGCTTATGTGCTAGATATCAATCTAATCCTAAAGAATCTCATTTGAATGCTGTTAAAAGAATCCTTAGATACTTAAATGGTACACAAACTCTAGGGTTATGGTACTCTAAGGACTCACAAATTGATTTATTAGGATATTCAGATGCTGATTTTGCTGGATGTAAATTAGATAGAAAAAGCACAAGTGGAACTTGCCAATTTCTTGGAGTTAACCTAATCTCATGGTTTAGCAAGAAACAAAATTCGGTGGCACTGTCTACGGCTGAGGCCGAATACATTGCAACCGGAAGTTGTTGTGCTCAAATCTTGTGGATTAAGCAACAACTCGAAGACTTTGGAATCAAACTTAATGAAACACCAATAAGATGTGACAACACAAGTGCCATAAATCTATCTAAAAATCTAATTCAACACTCAAGATCTAAACATATTGAAATAAGACATCATTTTATAAGAGAACATGTTCAAAACAAAAATATAATTCTTGAATATGTTTGCACTGAGAATCAATTAGCTGATATCTTTACAAAGGCCCTTAGTGAGGATAGATTCTGTGAAATTAGGAGAAATCTAGGAATTCTAGATCCATTTGCCTAAAATTTCTCAATTTCCAAAGAATTGATTAGAGCTCAAGTTTCAACATCTATCCTGGTCACAAAAGCTCAAATTTATCATTCTAAAAACTTATCATTGAGCAAAATTCCTTCACTCAAAATTTTAAATTTTTTGGAATTTATTCATATTTTTCTGATTTTCTGAACTTCATGAGTCGACCCCCATGAGTCGACTCAATGGCAAACTTGTAAATCCCACCAACTTTCAACGGGTTCATTGTTTTTATAAGGGTTACTGTTTGTGAGACGACTCATCTTCCCATCGTTCTTCTTCCAAAAGCCGTCTTCTCCAACTTTTCTTGCTCCAAATCCAAGGATTAATTTTGAGGCAATTCTCCCTCCTCCTCTCCACCAAAAATCGCCTCCTTCAAAAGGTTTTTCTGTGCTTTCTTGCTCTGCTTGACGCGGTTGGAACGTGCTCTAGCACTTTACCAAACTCACTAAATCCACTTCTTCTCTCCACCAAAATCCTTCGTCACTCTCTTGTGATCCCTCCTCCACTCAATTCAAGTCTTCTTGTCTGCTACTATAGTGGATATGGCTCCAAAGATGAAGCTTCCCCAAAGAAGGAAATCAATCCGTGAGCCTGAAGAAGTTGTCCAAAAGAAAAGGCATGCTCAGTCTTCAACTGCTCCCACTCCAGTTTCAGTACCTAATCAAGGTCCCTCTCAATCCTCCATAAGCCCCAGTGTAAATCCTCTTTCTGATAGAAAAGTAGAAACCGGGAAAAATATAGATTTTCGGTTCTTTGAGAGAGAAGGCTTTACTTTTGCAAGTAAAATTAAAAATCAAGGATGGGAACTCTATTGCTCTCTTAAGGAAGTCACCTATGTTGACCTAGTAAGAGAATTCTACCAGAATCTACATTATGGAAACGGGTCAGTGACTTCAACTGTAAAGGAATTGATATCTGCTTGGATTCTAGAATATTGGGAGAAATACTTCAGTTGCCTAGTGAAGGATACTCATATATGGAACTCCCAATTAAAGAAGAGGGGATCAGAATTATTTTAGGAGAAACTTATTCAGGAAATCTAAACAAGTTAGAAGCAAAGATTCTGTCCATTGAGATGAGGGTCCTGCATCAGATTGTAACAAAGCTATTCTTTCCTAGGAGTGGTAGGCATGACTTACTGTCTGGCAGAGATGTATGTGTCATGTTTCATGTCATCACTCAGACCCCCCTGAACCTCCCTGCACTTATGATAGAGGCCATGAGAGAAACTTTGAATAGATCCAAGGCACACTTGCCTTATGGTATGGCCCTTACTAGAGTATTCAGGAGGTTGGAGTTAGTTGTGAGGGGGAGGCACCTACCAAACTCTCACATGTGGACACTTTCAACCAACACAGCCTGCACAGAATGGGAATTACAAAGACTGATGGTGGTTGGATTAAGGGCTCTGAAGAAAGAACTGAGGATAGAGCTGAAACAAGAGCTGAAGACAGAACTGAAGGCAGAATAGAAGAAGAAGGTCCATCTTCTCCTGTACATGACTTCAGGGTAGCTTCACCAGATACCCAGTTCATTCCTGATACTGAGGCTGGCCCTTCAGAGTTTACTAGGATGCCCACACCAGTGTATCAGCCAGAGAGCAGAACACCTCATTCAGAGTTCAGACTGGCTGACGATCAGATCGAGCATATTTCACAGCGTGTGGCTTCTTTGCTGTCTAGTCAATGGGGTAGTACTTCTTTTGCACATGGAGCCACCTCTTCTGATCAGATCATTACTCCCCACATCTCCACTGTGATTCAGATGATGTCAGATCAGTCCATCAGGATCCAGCAGCTTGAGGACACAGTCTGGAGATTGACTGGCAGAGTTCTAGACTTGCAGGGGCAAGTCCTTGCTTTGGCCCATCCCCAGCCACAGGAGTCTACTATTGAGGTCACAGACCTCACTGCAGAGGCTGGTAGGCTCAGAGGAGCACTAGAAGGTGGATATGAATTGCTGAGGAAAGAAATCCGAGGATCGAGTGAGCATGCTACCACTCAGTTCACTGCTCTACTTCAATCTATTTCCAGAGCACTGAACGTACTTGATTCTATCAGACTCACCCTTTCTGTTCAGTCCCTAGCATCTCAGCGTTCTCAGCCACCCAGTTCATCTCGCTCTCCTGCTCGTGGCAGAGGCAGACGGGGTAGAGGACGCACTTCTGATCCATCATCTCCTCACCCTATATCTGATGACTCCGATCATTGACTTATCTAGATCCTAGGTGTTAGTATTTTGTTCTAGGATCTATACCTTGGGGTCATGTATTGACAATTAGCTGGTTGAATTTTATAATATGAACTATGTATTGAAACAATTATGGTTTTAATGGAATCAATTTTTACTTATATTTCTACCTTTTGTAATGATATTGATCATATTTTGGTCATATATATTCTTGTTGAAATATTGTCTTCTCTTTGTTGTTTGCTGTTGATAATTGCTATATTAAGGGGGAGCAAACATCTGTGATATACTCTAAAAGGGGAGAAATTAAAGAATATTTCAGAAAAAGAAAAAGTTAACCATGTCTGATGATGTCAAAAAGGGGGAGAAAGTAAACAATTAAACAAAAAAAAAAGCAAGCAACTCATTAAAAGCAAAACCCTAAATTATGAAAGAAAAAAGGGGAGAAATTAAACAAGAAGCAACTCATCAAAGGCAAAACCCCAAAAGCAAAATTATAAATTATGAGAAATTAATTGAAGAATTTAAAAAAAAAAAACAATATCAAAAGTACAATGCTAAGTACAATGCAATTATGTAACTTTTAAATTACTTCTTTACATATGCTCTGATTTACCTTAAAAATTTAAATATGCTCTGATATATTTCAAAATTCAAACTTGCTCTGATATATCTTTTGAAATTTACCTTGATACATCTTAAGAAATTTAACTTACTCTGATACTCCCTAAAATTTCTTTTAACTTGCTCTGATAAATTGTGAAATTTTCTCTGATACATTACAAAATTTGCTCTAATACAGTATGAAATTTTCTCTGTTATATTATAACATTTACTCTGATACATTGTAAAATCTTTTCGGATAACATTGTAAAAATTATTTTTTTTTGCTCTGATATATTAAAAAAAATTTATTTTTCTCTCTTGCTCTGATATATCTTAAACTCAAAATGATCTAATACTCTTTTCAAATGTTTATGAAAATGGACAAACTATTTTTGCATATGACCATTTATATCACATGCCAAAAGAATCATATTTTTCAAGCATATACACCTATAATGCATTCTTTTGAAATTAGTGATTCACATAAATATTTTTGTTCAAGTGTTTTGTCATCATCAAAAAGGGGGAGATTGTTGCTCCTAGATTGATTTTGATGATTACAAAGCAGATTGAAGGGATACAAATAATTTTAAAATGAAAAAGTCCTTATGCTCTTCAAGGGCAAAATCATAATTTCACTAAAATCCTGATTTGATAGTACCATTTGGTAGAACAAATGATTTGAAATCTATTGGTGAAAATTTCATTGTGTTTGGACTTATATTTTTGAAGTTATGAAGGTTTGGAGTGCATGAGTCGACTCATGAGTCAACTCATGGCACTGTGAGCTGATTGGCACGCAAAAATTCTCCTTGGCACGCTAGTTTTCTGGCTTGGCACGACCTGTGAGTCGACTCATGAGTCGACCCACAAGGCATGAGTCGACTCATGAGTCGACCCCTGCTAATTTGAGCCAAGAATTTCCAGAAACGCATTCTCTGATTTTTGCAACAGAGGTCGACTCATGAGTCGACCCCTGAAGCATGAGTCGACTCATGAGTCGACCCCTGCGACGAGAAATGTCAGCAACGGCTATTTTTTTGCCCATTTTAATTGCCTTTTATGCTTCCTAAAATTGCTCTAACGGCTCTTTATCTGCCTAAATTATTTTCTCTTGCTTTTAATGCTATAAAATGCTTTAAATGTTGAAAGAAATTGCAGATTAAATAGCAGATCAAATTGGAGAGAAAATGAGAAGATCAATCGGCAGATCAAAAGAGAGATAAAATTCATTGAGAGGATCCACGAGATAATTTGAGAGAAAAAGAAAAGAGGATCCAAAATCCATACGAGAGATTGTGAAAGAGATTCAAGAGCTTTCAAAGAGAGGATCTTTCAAGCCTATTGTTCAACCTTGATCTAGAGATCTTCCAAAGCTTTCAAGAGATCTTCAATCAACAATCAACCTCTTCTCAAGCATTCGTTCAAGCATTCATCCACTTTGAGAAAATCCGAAAAGGGGTTCTTCATTTGAGTAAAGCTTTTATTGTTATATTTGCTCATTTAAAGGAGCTGTTATTGTATTAATCTGTGCTCTAAATTATCTTACTCTTGTAAGTAATTGTTCTTGTTTTTGGAGGATTTTCAAAACAAGGAAAGGTTGATCCGAACCTGAAATCGGAGTGTTTTGGGTTTACTTGTACCCGAAAACAAGTGATCTAGCTTGGGATAGCTAGTGTCGGAGTTTCCGACGTTTTGTATTCGGGTTGAATACAAAGTATAGTGGATTGAAATTCCCAAGTAGGAGCTTGGGGAGTGGATGTAGGTGCAAGGTTAGCACCGAACCACTATAAATCCTTGTGTTTGTGGTGTGCTTTATCACTTCACTATATTTCTTTATTATAATCTTGCATTCCTGCTTTAGGTAATTAATATTGAATTAAAGTCTTTGTTTTGTTCTTCATAAGTAATCAGTTGGGCTTAAAATTTTTAGAAACCCAATTCACCCCCCCTCTTGGGTTGCATAGCTGGGCAACACTTCACCCGGACTCCTACGGGAGCCGAGCTCCGCCCGCGACCTCACTTACAGGTAAACTCCATCCGGACTCCTACGGGAGCCGGACTTCATCTCTGACCTTGATTGCAGGTGGACTTCGACTGGACTCCTACGGGAGCCAGATCTCGTCTCCAAGTCCAGCTGCAGGCAGGCTCCGTCCGGACTCCTACGGGAGTCGGACTTCGTCCTCAACCTCAACTGCTGGAAGGATTCACTCAGACTCCTACGAGAGCCGAGCTCCACCCGCGACCTCACTTACAGGTAAACTCCGTCCAGACTCCTACGGGAGCCGGACTTCATCCCTGACCTTGATTGCAGGTGGACTTCGATCGGACTCCTACGGGAGCCAGATCTCGTCTCCGACTCCAGCTGCAGGCAGGCTTAGTCCGGACCCCTACGGGAGCCAGACTTCATCCCCATCCTCAACTGCTGGAAGGCTCCGCCCGGGCTCCTACGGGAGCCGGGCCCCACCCACGACTTCACTTGTAGGCTCTGCCCGGACTCCTACGAAAGCTGGACTCCACCGATGACTCCTGCTGCAGGTAAACTTCGTCCGGACTCCTACGGGAGCCAGACTTTGTCCCTGATTCTAATTGCAGGTAAACTCCGTCCGGACTCCTACGGGGGCCGGACCTCGCCCACGGCTTCATCAGCAAGCTCCGCCCGAGCTCCTACGATAGTCGGGCCCCACCCACGACTTCACCTGCAGGCTCCGCCCGGACTCCTACGGGAGCCGGACTCCACCGACGACTCCTGCTGCAGGTAAACTTCATCCGGACTCCTATGGGAGCCAGACTTCGTCCCTAATTCTAATTGCAGGTAAACTCCATCCGGGCTCCTACAGGGGTCGGACCTCGCCCACGGCTTCATCTGCAGGCTCCGCCCGGGCTCCTACGGGAGTCGGGCCCCACCCACGACTTCACCTGCAGGCTCCACCCGGACTCCTATGGGAGCCGGACTCCGCCGACGACTCCTGCTGCAGGTAAACTTCGTCTAGACTCCTACGAGAGCCGAACTTCATCCCTGATTCTAATTACAGGTAAACTCCATCCGGACTCCTACGGGGGCCGAACCTCGCCCACGGCTTCATCTGCAGGCTCCGCCCGGGCTCCTACGGGAGCTGGACCCCGCCCACTACTTCACCTGCAGGCTCCGCCCGGACTCCTACGGGAGCCAGACTCCATCGACGACTCCTGCTGTAGGTAAACTTCATCCGGACTCCTACGGGAGCCGGACTTCATCCCTGATTCTAATTGCAGGTAAGACTCCATTCAGGTTCCTGTGAGGGCCGGACTCCAAGCTCCTCTCAGATGGATATCTAGCCACCTCTCTCCGTCAGACACCCCAGCCAAACTTTGACCGATAGGCCTGGACCCCCTGGCAAGCCACAGCAACAGCTACGACTCTGCTCCACCTCCTGCGACGGATTGCGCGCGGTTCCATCACCCCCTAGCTGGCCGCAGCAACGGCCACGACTCTGCTCCACCTCCTGCGATGGATTCCACGCGGCCCCATCACTCTCTGGCAGGCCGTAATAATGGCCACGATCCTGCTCCACTTCCTGCGACGGATACCGTACGATTCTTCCATTCTCTGGCAAGTCACGACAACGGACGTCGCTCCGCTCCCCGTGGCGAACTCCATGTGGCACGCCCCAGTGATAGCCACGGGTCCACTCCTCTACTCTCCACAACAAACTTCCCCTGACTCTGGGTGGCCCATTGCCAGACGGTTACAGGCATCGCTATCAGTTTGTTGCCCCCTCCGCCTATAAAAGGGGGAACCCCAGATACGTTATTCTCTAAGCTCTCGTTTTTACCTAGAAACTCTGCTAAAATTTTCGTTCGAGCACTCCATTCTTGTTGAGGCAGAGAACTGACTTGAGCATCGGAGGGTCTTGCCGGAGCAACCCCACCTCTGATTTAGACTTCTTTTGCAGGTCCCGACGGCGACCGTGACTCCAGCTTCTCCGTGCAAGTGGATTTTTGCACCAACACATACTGATGTATGCGGGTCTATAAGCACAAGTGCTAGAGGTGGATATTTTTACTTCATCACTTTCACGGATGATCTATCCAGATATGGATATATTTACCTGATGAAACATAAGTCGGATTCATTTGAAATATTCAAATGATTCTGAAGTGAAGTAGAAAAATAAACTAGGAAGAGTATTAAAATACTTCGGTCTGACTGAGGAGGAAAATACCTTTCTGGTGAGTTTCTCACATATCTAGAAGAGAATGAGATTTTCTCCCAATGGATTCCTCCAGGAGCACAACAGCATAATGGTGTATCTGAAAGAAGAAATTGGACTCTGTTAGACATGGTTCGATTCATGATGGATTTTTTCAGCTTGTCGATATCCTTCTGGAGATATGCACTCAAATCGATCTATTATCTGTTAAATAGGATTCTAAGTAAGTCTGTAATTAAGACTCCATATGAGATATGAACAGGGCGTAAGCCAGCACTTTCATACCTTAGGATCTGGGGGTGTCCGGCCTATGTCAAACGGTTAGTTACAGATAAACTTGGACCTAAGTTTGACAAATGCACATTCATAGAGTACCCCAAAGGGATCAAAAGATATTTTTTCTACCATGCTGATGAACAAAAAGTGTTCGTCAACTTTAAGGCAACCTTTTTAGAAAAGAAGTTCCTTGGTGAAAAAATCGTTGCCTCTAAGGTTGAATTTGATGATGTTCAATAGGTAGAAGGACTGACACCAATAGCTGAACCTGAGTTGGATTTGATTAGATTAGATCTGGAGCCCAATGTACCTGCACTATTAAGGCGATCCGATAGAGTACCGCATCAGCCGAACAGATACTATGATTTCTTGGTCCGGGATGGTGATCCCATCGAACTCGATGAGAATGATGAGGATCCGATCATCTATATGGATGCAATGCAGAGACTTGATTCAAAAAATGGCTTGAAGCCATAAAATCTGAAATGGAGTCCATGAAGATCAACGATGTATGGACATTGGTTGACCCACCTGAAGGGGTTAAATCTATTGGGTGTAAATGGGTCTTCAAAAGGAAGAGGGACACAGACGGAAAGGTGGAGACCTATAAAGCCCATCTGATTGCCAACAGGTATCATCAACATTATGGTATTGACTATAACGAGATGTTCTCCCTTGTGGTAATGCTCAAATCCATTCGGATAATGCTTGCAATAGCTGCCCATCTGGATTATAAGATCCGACAGATGGATGTAAAGACAACTTTCCTAAATGGAGAGCTGACCGAAAAGGTGTATATGATACAACCTAAGGGGTTTACATCCACAGATGAGTCCAAGATGTGCAAGCTTCAGAGATCCATTTATGGGTTGAAGCAAGCTTCTCGGAGTTGGAACATGCATTTTGATAAGGTGATCAAAACGTATGGCTTCGTTAAAAATGGAGAAGAGCCTTGCATCTATAAATGGGCAAATGATCCAGTTGTGGTATTCCTTATCTTGTACATGGATGACATTCTCTTAATCAGAAATGACATCCCCGCACTACAAGGAATAAAAGTTTGGTTGTCATCGTAGTTCTCCATGAAGGACTTGGGTGAAGCATCCTACATCCTAGGGATGAAAATCTATAGGGATAGATCTAAAAGGATGCTTGGATTATCCCAATCCACATACATAGACACTATGCTGAAGAGGTTCAGCATGGAGAATTCCAAGAAGGGCTATCTACTGATAAGCCATGAAATTTCTCTTTCTAAAAAAAATTATCCCACAACTCCTGAAGAGAGAGAGCGTATGAGTAGAGTCCCATATGCTTCGACCGTGGGATCTATCATGTACGCCATGATATGTACAAGGCTAGATGTGGCATACTCACTAGGAGTAGTGAGTAGATTCCAATCTGATCCTGGAGAAAATCATTGGAAAGTGGTTAAATCCATCCTTATGTATTTGAGAAATACTAAGGACCAATGGTTGGTTTATGGCAAGTCAGATCTGAAACTTGTGGGGTTTACAGACTCCAACTTTCAATCTGATCATGATAGCAGAAGCGTGTCGGGTTATATCTTTACTCTGAATGGTGGAGCCATTTACTGGAAGAGTTCCAAGCAGCATACTGTGACAGACTCTGTTTGTGAGGTGGAGTATATCGCAGCATCGAATGTCACGAAGGAAGCTGTGTGGCTGAGAAAATTCATCACCGAGCTCGGAGTAGCACCTCCCTCGATGGTCCGATCCTGCTCTATTACGACAGCACTAGTGCCATTGTTCAGACGAAGGAACCCAAAACACACCAGCGGACGAAGCACATTTTGCACCACTTCCACTTGATCCAGGAGATTATGGATCGAGGTAACGTCGACCTTCAAAAGATCGACAAAAGGAGAACCTGGCCGACCCCTTCACTAAAGCCTTGGCGATAAAGGAGTTTGACAACCACAAGTCGAAGATGGGTATTAGATACTGTGCTGAGTGGCTTTAGGACAAATGAGAGTTGTTGGAAAATATATCCCAAAAGTCAATCGTCAGCCTATTGACGGTTGAGCAATCTTGTATTGTAATTGATTTGTTAATAAATAAAATATATTTTTGGTATTTTCATCATAAGTTTTCATCTTCTAATGAACTCCATTGTTGTGACGAAGTCCTTAGAACTATTTTGTTTGATAAAGAGAGGATTTATCGATTAGTCCTTAAAACTGTTCATGATCAAATGATAGGCTGTTAATAAGGATGATAGCTTCTATCGATCATAGATCGCTGTAGGCCATATAGGTTGGTTGTCCTCTTAACTAAGGAGTGTGGAGATATTGGTATGACGTACAGGTGAGATGTAAGGGTACATCATCATGGAACATGACCAACTCCAGAGCATTCTGCTATCGAAAATTTTTCTGATGGGATATAGGTATAAGTGTCTCTTAGACCTGAGATCGCCTCAGTGACTTGCAAGCAACTCACTGTGCTTTGGTACAGGAATAACTGAATTTCTAATTTAGTGATGGAAGGCTTCTGGGCATAGTCAAGTATTTGTGAAGTTCGAGTGTGATCAAGATGGGATTGACCACTCCAAGAGTTGGAGAAGAATGACTCACTGTATTTTAATTTAGTAAAACCTTGGTCAGGATAATTCATCAGATGGATTTGATATTTTAAAATACAATGTGGACAACCTGATCAGAGTTGACAGTTGAACTCTGATGTGTCCTATGAGCTTTTTGGTTAAGGGGATGAATTATATGAAAACTATATCCGCGTGGGTTCTAAAGATGTTGCTCTATATATTCGACCTATCTGGCCGTTGGGTACCATTGTTAGATGGTCACTTCGATTGGTGCAGAAATTTATTCCTATGCTATCGACTTAGGTTCGAACCTATGAGGTCACACACATTAGAGTTCACGATCCGATCGGATGGTTGATCAATGATTAAGAATCGTTCTAGGGTTAAACGATCAATACGATTGATATTTAACCTACTGCAAGTGTTGCAGGAGGATCGATTAGCAATTTGATTGCTAATTGACTTAATTTGATTAAGCCAATGGGCTGAGATTAAGTCTAATTGAATATGATTTAAATCTGATTGTAGGCTCTGATACATCTCCACGCTCTGATACCAATTGACTATAATTTTGTAATTAGCTTTTAAGATTAACCTAGGCTCTGATACCAATTGAAGGAACCAGGTCTAGGATTTCAGGGTTAGATCTTGAAACCCTAGATCTGGTTCCTTCACATATATGTAATTAAGATACACTTATCCAAATCTCCTTCCACATCTGGTCCTTGACACCAGCATCCATCAATCGCTAGTCTATGGGCAGTATGAGAATGATGTTGGACCGTCTCACAAGCACTTCAAAAAAAGAATGCATCTCCTGCGCGGTCTCCCCTACTGACCTCCCTTCCTGATCGTACTCCACCATAACCTAATGCTTGTGGTTCCACACATGCGGCATGCATGTGGGACCATAAAATATCCTACTGGATGATGTATCTGTAATGAAAATACATTACAAATATATAAGAGTGTGCAATAACTATATAAATAAATAAATAAATAAATAATTTATACAATGAAAATCTACTCTCACTGGGATCGTGTGACGTAGATATCGATGGACCCTCATCGGTGGGTGGAGTATATGCCGGAGACATGGCTGCCGGTGGAGACTCAGATATCGGTAGTGCCTGCGATGTCAAAGCCGATGCAGAGGTGGATGGAGTATGCTCTGATAGCAGTTCAGATGCGAAGCTCCGCATAGCCTGTTGAGGGGCGGGGTGAAAGCTAGATGGCATTTCAGTGCCATCGTGACCTACAACATTAATGAACATTAGCCAATATAACATGTTGTTGAACAATAATATTAGTAGAGCATCAATAAATAAATACTAACATTTGTACCAAGATGTTGAACTCATCGTCTAGTGGCATCTACAATGTGGACATCACTATTGCTCTTGATAAATATATCTGGGATCTCGACAATACCAGATAAGTTTTATCCTAGAAGAACACTTTGTATGTATGATCCAACATCGTCATCAACCTCGACATCATCAAAGATATGCCTAGGCTCCAAAGGATCACTAACATAGAAGACTTGACTAGCTTGGAAGGCAAATATATATGATTCTTCAGTGTGGAGATGGCATTGTATGTTGATGAGAGAAAAACCACACTCATCAGTTTTCATCCCTGACTGAGATAAGATATTAAACCAATCGTATTTCATCAATACAACCCTTCCTTTAGAATAGTAGTCCAAGATGACCATCTTCTCCACAACCTCATAATAGTTCAGATCCTCAGTATGAGGCTATGAATCTCTCGAGCTAGCATAACACCCAGTGGTGGCACTCAACATCATGCCACTATTTTATGTTGCCATATTTTTGGATTGATCATGAATATTAAATCTATAGCTATTAATGATGAGCTGTTTGTACTCACGTATCATACGATTAGGTCCTATTGAAAGAGCACACACTTCAAAGCTCATATCACTGAGCGGTAATCTCTACACCTAAGAAGATGATACCTAATTAGTAAACAAGTTCAAATAAGGTGTACAAGGTAAAAATATGTACTCACTTACATGATCTTTGAACCATTCAGAAAACTTTTTGCTGTGCATTTTCTCTTTTTTCTGCATACTTAGAGCACCATATTTTACTCTTATGACCTCTTTGTATTTGCTCCATGCATAAAGAATAAATTTAGATATAATGGGATATTTTTTTTTAAGTAATGAGAAATAAATAAAGCTGAGTGACTCACTTTATGTAAGGCTCAATGATATTACAATTGAACAGCACATAATGGTGCACCTTATCCCTTTCCTCAAGGCTCAAATCAATGAGGTGGTATGAAATGGGAAGTCTACCTAGCTATGGAATGAACTCAAATGCAGGCTCAATTGGCTTATATTGATCATCCTGATTTTTCATTGGTTGGTTACGATGTGTCTCGAGCTTGTTTAAGTATATGGTACAAAAATCCATACACTTTTGACCCAAATAACCTTCTGGTATGGATCCCTCCAGGCGATTCAAATTCTTTACATAAGATTTTAGTATTTAAATATTCTTCTCGATGAGCTACATCTATCAGCAGAATACTAGGTCTCTAAGTGCAATTTCTTCCGCAAGGTACATCGTGAGATGTATCATAACTATAAAAAATATTGATGAAAATATTTGAAGGAAAAATCAACTTTTTCCTTGTAGGATCTTCTAGATCTAATGAGATCTGGGATGGAATATTTCAAAAAAAATTATCCTACGATATTTCAGATCTAAGATCTATTAGATCTAATTCTTATTATCTGATATTAAATCTAAAATTAAATCTGAAAACATGTGGAATAGAGAAATACCTCTAGGGTAACTAGATTACCCTGTAGATGATCGCAGCAATGCGCGAGGTTCTAAAATAGCCACACAGTCGTCTGACCTCCATCGATATCCACTCGAGTAGGATCTAGATCATCTTCTCCTCACAAATCTTTACTCCAAAAATCAGATCTGGAAGATCTTCAAAAGATCTTCTGAAGCTGGAGCAGCAGCTTCTTGATAAATCTCTGCAGCCTTCTAATCAGGAAGCCACCACGCCTTGGACAAGCACCAGATGGATGCCCAACCTCTTGGACGTGAAGAAGGGAAGGAGAGGAGTAGAGGAGGCATAGAGAAGTGGAGAGGATTCAGGCTTTTGCTGGTTATTGCGCAGAGACTCTAAATCCTAGGCGCAGACATGATTTAAATAGATCCTACTGTGCCATGCAATGCCACATCATTCGACCAATCAAAAAATTCTAATTAATTCTGAAAAAAATTTGATTGATGGAGTGATATTATCTGATCATATCAGATAAGAATCTCCACAATCTCTCCTACTGTTGGCACCAACACTGGATAAGCACAGTGAGATTTGCGCCCCACAGTCCAAGTTGATCAAGGGATCAGAGTCCTCATCTCATGGGACTCTATCCTTATTCACTTGGGGCGCACGCCCAATCTGAATATGGTGCCCACTTTGAGGCCCAATTTAGCAGGTGGACACTCCACAAAAAATCTCCAATGACCTCTTGCCAAGTGGCCTTCAGTCCAAGGTCCATGGGTCAACGTTTGACCAATGTCTTAAAATGGAAATGGCAGATGACAGGAATTAGCAGGTATTGTCTTAAATTCATCTCATGAATTAAGATAAATTCTTTTTGAGCTGGACTAGCTCTAGTCAGACTGTGAGAAACCTTCTCAAGATTCTCTAGATGAGTCAAATCACATTTGGCTCAGTCGAGATAGAAAAGATTACACGAGGAGAAAGTTAGGCTCAATCATGTGCTAGCACGATTTTCTTGAACCTAATTGGATCTAATCCAAATCAATCGAACTGGGCAAGCTCAATTGATGACATCCAGATTCTAACTCTTATTTGTGTGACCCAGTTAGGTTTATTATCATATGGTAATGAGACATGTCATGATCTCATCATCGACATCATCGAAACTCCTTTCAATGGACCAGAACTCTTCTGATTTAGACAATTAGAATGATCGATCATCAAGATCATTCTAATTGCTTCCAAAATCCACCAGTGACACCTAGCAATATATGGTGGCAACCCATCAAAAATGAAGATGAACCTCTCGGTGCAGCTACCTATGTGATTGAGTTCTTCTATCATGAGTCCCGACTGAATTAGGATTAAGGTGAACTCGTCAAACCTAATATCAGTCATATAAATCAATCGATTGATCCGAGTCCAATGTGAAACCTCAATGGAAAACTCTTTTCCATTATTTCACTCTGCCATGGCCATGGGCTTAAGGACTTGATCTTTCGATCATCATAGGACTACTCCTCTCATCTACCGAAGTTGATAGATCCCTTCTTGGTGCGATCTGATTTCTACAATGAATATGCTACAGCCAACATACACCTCAGGGTTCTGAATGGCTAGGAGATCAAGTTATGGTGTAGTCAAACTATAACACACTCAAGGTGAACTGTCGATGTACCTCAGGTTAAAGAACTAGACACACAGCTGCAGCATCGAGCTAGTCATCGACGAGAAGGTAGACTTCCTTATGACTGCTCGAGGTGGTCACGCTCAGTACTATCATTCTCAATGAATACCTATACTCTGACTTCGGTGTCTCTACACCGTAGACTCAAGATGTATCTACCTTAAGAAAGCGATTGTACACCAACCTTCTGGATCGATCACCATCCTCATGATGATCCTATGGTCAGAAGCTATTTATGAGTTAGTTATGTAAATTCATGCCTTAAATTTTCTGTAGCAAAAATCAGTGCAGGAGTAAAATGGTAATTTTAAAACTTTTTCAAAATTATTATTTTATCATAAAAATTATTAATTAATCTAATTAATTAATAAAAATTTACCCTACACTGGGATCTAAATATGATATATAGCATGCATGCATTTAAATTTGAAATTCGAATTTGAATAGTAAACACTTTACTGTAATATGTTCAGAACATAATATCTTTGTGCTGGTAGTAGATCACCACAATCTGATTACCATCGGGAGAGTCTGATCATTGCGATGCCGTCACACAGTGTGTCTGGCCTCTGTGGATCGTCCACACGAAGCTCCCGGTCTGATCGACTCCTCACGAGTGCTAGCTCGTTGTAGAGCCCTTTCGATGGCTGATGCTGATCAAACTCCTTCGATTGATGTTTGCTGATTCTTTGGATGCTTCGGATCATCAGTAGACGTGCTTGAAAGGATGTTGAAGATTTTCCTAAAATTTGGTGGGCTCACGACACTCGTAGCTCACCTTCTCACTTCCCGAACTCCAGGCTGAAACCCTGAAGAACTCACTGAAACCCTGCGCACACTTTTTCTTTCTTTTCTTTCTTTTTCTCTCGGAAGGATATAGACCTTCACCTTGCACACAAGGATTCCTCATGCCCAGATTTTCTCTCCAAAATTTTTCTTGCACACACCCGACTCTTCTCCTCCTTTTAAAATAATGACAAACGTCTTATCCACGTGAGAGGATAAAGATGAGTAATTGCACATTTGAATTCAAATCAAATTTTGAATTCAAATGGAAACCAATTTATCCCTATCCACTAAGGGCGTGAGAAGAGGAGGGTGTGGCTTAATTTGTGCGTGAGTGATTTCATGAGAGACATTTTTTCGTATAATAAATGGGGCATTAAAAGAGATAAGGTCAAGGCGCTAAGATTGGTTGCTCATTCAAATTCAAACTTTATTTTGAATTTGAATGGCCAACTAATCATCTTTATCCACTCATTTGGTGCATTAAAGTAGAGCATGAGGAGGGCTTTGTGTGAGAAAAATTCATGAGAACTTCTTTCTCGTGAATTCAAATGGGCGCAATGGAAGTGAGGTGGCGTAGGGAGAATGGGTCAAGGTGGTTTTATTATTTAAACCAACCTAATTGAACCAAATAAGTTAGGCCCAATTAGACTAATTTAAACCCAACTTGATTAGGCTTAATTAGGCTCAATAAAATTCTAATCAAATCAGGAATTGATTAAGCCCAACCCCTGATCATATCAGGGACCAAACCATCTCGACGATTAGGTCAACTCTTAACCTAATCGGGTCAAACCCAACTGAATCCAATTCAATTGGACTTGATCTAAAATTAATTACTCAATCAAATTGAGTTAATTAGTGATCAAATCACTAATTAAATCTCTCATAAATATTGAGTCCAAATTCGATGGGTAATCGGGCATCAGAATTCATCGATATGTAACCCTGATCGAAGAGTCCTAAACCAGTGGGACTCTTGACCTTGGTACCCAAAATGTGTGGAATTCATGATCAGTGAATCTTGATTCTCAATCACAGAATCCTAGACATGAAGGACTCTTCACCAAGGAACTGTCACAGTAGAGCAGATCTGGACCAACAAGGGAGGGTGCTACTCCGAGCTTGGTGATGAATTTCCTCAGCCACACCACTTCTTTGGCAGCATCTGATGCAGCGACATACTCCGCCTCGCAAACTGAATCAGCCACTGTGTGCTGCTTGGAACTCTTCTAGCAGATAGCCCCACCATGAAGGGTAAAAATAAATCCCGACATACTTTTGCTGTCTTCATGATCAGACTAAAAACTAGAGTCTGTAAACCCTATAAGTCTCAAGTCTGATTCACCATAAACAAGCCACTGATCTTTAGTATTTCTTAAATACTTCAGGATGGTTTTAACAACCTTCCAGTGATTCTCTCCTGGATCAGATTGGTATCTACTCATACCCCTAGTGAGTATGCCACATCTGATCGTGTACATGTCATGGCATACATGATAGATCCCACTACCGAAGCATATGGAATCCTACCCATATGCTCTCTTTCTTGAGGTGTTGTCGGACAATCTCTCTTTGAGAGAGAAATTCCATGGCCTATTGGTAGATAGCCTTTCTTGGAATTCTCCATGCTGAACCTCTTCAGCATAGTATCTATGTACGTAGACTGAAATAAACCAAGCAACCTTTTAGATCTATCCCTATAGATCCTCATCCCTAGGATGTAGGAAGCTTCTCCCAGATCCTTCATGGAGAACTGTGACGACAGTCAAATCTTTATTCCCTGTAATGCAGGGACATCATTCTCCATTAAGAGATGTCATCCACATACAATACAAGAAATACTACTACTGGACCATTAGCCCACTTATAAATGCAGGGCTCTTCTCCATTCTTAACGAAGCCATACGTCTTGATCGTCCTATCAAAACGTATGTTCCAACTTCGGGATGCCTGCTTAAGTCCATAAATGGACCTCTGTAGTCTGCACACCTTAGACTCATCTGTGGATGTGAATCCTTTAGGTTGTATCATATACACCTCTTCGTCCAGCTCTCCATTTAGGAAAGCTGTCTTCACATCCATCTGTCAGATTTCATAGTCCAGATGGGCAGCTATCGCAAGCATAATTCGAATGGATTTGAGCACTTCCACAGAAGAAAACGTCTCGTCATAGTCTATACCATAACGTTGACGATATCCCTTGGCAACCAGACGGGCTTTATAGGTTTTCACCTTTCCATCTGCACCCCTCTTCCTCTTGAAGACCCACTTACATCCTATGGGTTTTACTCCTTCGGATGGGTCAACCAATGTCCACACATCGTTGACCTTCATGGACTCCATTTCGGATTTCATGGCCTCTAGCCATTTCTCAAAGTCAGGTCTCTGCATTGCATCCATATAGGTGATCGGATCCTCATCATTTTCATCAAGTTTGATAGGATCATCGTCCCGGACCAAGAAACCATAGTATCTGTCCGATTGATGTGGTACTCTACCAGATCGCCTTAAGGGTGCTTGAACAATGGGCTCCAGATCTGATCTAATCAAATCCAGTTCAGGTTCAGCAACTTACGTCGGATTTTTTACTTATCGAATTTCATCAAGTTCGACCTTAGAGGCAACAGTCCCTTCACCAAGGAACTCCTTTTCCAAAAAGATTGCCTTAAGGCTGACAAACACTTTTTGCTCATCAGCTAGGTAGAAGTAATACCCTTTGGTCTCTTTTGGGTACCCTATAAAATTATACTTGTTAGACCTAGGTCCAAGCTTGTCCATAATTAAATGTTTAATATAAGCCGGACACCCCCAAATCCAAAGGTGCGAGAGTACTGGCTTACGTCCTATCCATATCTCATATGGCATTTTGGTTACGGACTTACTCAAAACCCTATTTAGAAGGTAACAAGCCGATTCGAGTGCATATCCCCAAAGGAAGATCGACAGACTAGCAAACCCCATCATGGATCGAACCATATCTAACAAGATCCGATTCCTCCTTTCAGATACACCATTATGCTGTGGTGTTCCAAGAGGAGTCCATTGAGAGAAAATCCCATTCTCCCCAAGATATGTCAGAAACTCATTGGAAAGGTATTCACCTCCTCGATCAGATCGAAGAGTTTTAATACACTTTCCAGTTTATTTTTCTACCTCATTTCAGAATAGTTTGAACATTTCAAATGACTCCGACTTATGCTTCATTAAATAGACATATCCATACCTTAATAGATCGTCTGTGAAGGTTATGAAGTAGAAATATCCATCTCTTGCACTTGAGCTCATGAATCCACATACATCAGAATGTACCAGACCCAAGAGTTCACCGGCTCGCTTACCCTTTCCAGTAAAAGGTGACTTGGTCATTTTATCAAGAAGACAGGACTCACAGGTTGGAAGTGATTCACAATCACCTACTTCAAGAATTCTTTCTTGAGCCAACCTGTTTATCCTGTTCTTATTGATATGACCTAGCCTACATTGGCAAAGGTAGACTTCTAACATATTATCTATTCTAGAGCGTTTACCGGAGGTTTGAACCACATTAACAGGTTGTGATAGAAAGTAAATTCCATTATTAAGTTGTCCAACAAACATTGTAACACCATTCAAAATGATATTGCAAACATTTCTTTTTATTAAAATTGATAATCGTACATGGCCAAAAGGCCTACAGAAATAATATTTAATAAAAAGCTTGGACAATAGTGACATTCACTCAGAATTATATTTTGAGAATTGATTACAAGGTTCATGATTCTTAATGCTAGAACTGAAACTTTGCTTCCATCTCCAACGTTCAGGAACCTCTCACCTTCATCAAATCTCCTACTGACCTACCGACCCTGCATTGAATTGCAAATATGATAAGGGCTTTCGGTATCCAATACCCAGGCAATAGTATCATAAATGGAAAAGTTGCAAGGTATTATCATATAAGTACCTTGCTTCTTCTTTGGCTTGTTCGGGTCCAGTGAGGCAATGTATAGAAGATAGTTCCTCTTCCAGTGCCCCTGCTTCTTGCAAAAGAAGCACTCCACCTGGCTCTGGTCAGGCTTGCGCTTCTTGGTCTGACCTTGTGCGGACGTCCCAGCATGCAGCTGCACCTTCTTATTCTTCTTCTTCTTGTTCTTCTTCCCTTTCTTAAAGGGTCGACGACCAGAAGAAGACCCTCCCACAACATTCACCGACTCCTTATGGAGCTAGTGGTCCTTCTCAAAGTTTTGCAGCAACCCCAACAAGCCGTGGTAGTTCACTGCAGGCTTTATCATTCGAAAATAAGGAAGGGAAGGAAGGACTTGGGCAGAGAATTAAGGATCGCATCCTTACCGAGCTGCTCGTGCAGGGAAAAACCCAGTTTACTTAGGCACTCAATCATTTCGATCATGTACAGTACATGATCAGTGACTGAGGCTCCATCCCTCATCCGAGCATTGAAAATGGCACAACTTGTTTTGTGCCTTTCAATGTCGTCAGGCATGCCTAAAGAGTCGTTCAACATTTGAAGCATCTCCTGTGGCTGGACGTTCTCGAACCTGCGGCTGAACTCATCATTCATTGCCGCCAGCATTATGCACCAGACGGTGGTGCAGTCGTTGAGCCACTTCTGATAAGTGTCTCGGACTGTCCCTCTAGCGTTCAGGGCTGGCTCCTCAGGTGCCGGATCCGTTACTACATAAAGGATCCACTCATGCTCAAGGATAATTTTTAATTTTCAATACCAGCTATCGAAATTAGGTCCCATGAGCTTGTCATTATCTAATAATGATCAGAGTGATAGGATAGTGGCTATAACTGCATAAAGAAAAATCAGACCTATATTAGTACATAAATTATTAATACTAAAGACTTGAACTTTAGTCTAAAGTTTTTTTCAGTATTTTTACGAATTGGTAGCCTCAACCTCCAATTCGAGAAATTACTTTAATTCCTTAGTGGGTACTAGAATTCACACAGACTACACACGAGCCCAACTTTGGTTGGTCAACCCATATGCATCTATGGGTAGGTTCATAACCAGTTGTTTCTCTAAACAACTTCTAGTAATTAATTTTGCTCCAAAATCTAATCAGTAGGCTTTGGCCTCCACTGAAAAAATCTGGTTAGGTCTAACCATTAACATGATTTGATTTGATGAATCGGACCAATAAATGATCAAGCCCGACTTTGGTCGGCTAACCTAACCACCATCAGAAAGACTCAAACCAAATTATCATACTATGAATGATAATTCCATTAGTCAATAAGCACCAGGCCTTTGAGCCTCCAATGATTATTAAACTAATGGACTCATTATCACTCACTTAATGGGAGGCTATGACTTAGTTATCAATATAACTTAATCATTTTTAAGACCTAATATTTTTTTTTTTGAGGATTTTATTAAAGAATAGATAAGAAGATAATATCTAGCCAATTTCAATCTTCCCACTGACTTCACCAAGTCAGATTAAAAAGGATTTACTTAAAGCTGGCATTAGGAGCACCTAAATCAGTCAAACTGATTTACCTAATGACATGGGTGAGCCCTAATCACCAAGTGATCTAATCAAAACCTAATTCACCAGGTTGGCCAGGTAAGTGAGATCAGTGGTGGGGATAAGCCATTAACTCATCAGAGATCGAATCAATGCGAGTAGCTCCCACTTAAGAACCACTGGTCAAACTGCCGAACTTACCTTAGACACCAACTGGTTCATTAGTTTTAATTTGATCAACTTAGTAAATAGGGTTCCACCGCATAGCCATGAATTAAGTCAATCTTGGTCTAGTCAATCTTGGTCTAGTTAAAGACATGGACCCATTCAACTACAACTATTGGAGTTGAGTCTAGAGTATCCTTGACCTAATCTAATTCAACTTTTGATTAGATTTGACCAATTATTCTAATTTAGTCCATTTCTTTAAGCTAACCTTAGGTCTAACCCAATTATGGACCTAATCCATCTAACCCATTGACCCACAAGTTTATGCAATTGTCTTAGGTCTTAATTCATAATTCTAGACCTACTAGACAACACTTAATTCTTTTAATTAAGTATTTGGACTGATAGGTCAGGGTTTGGCATTTCGAAAATAATTTTCAAATTTGAAAGTTTTATTTTCTGTTCATCAAATATGTTGACTCATTTCACAAATAGATCAGCACATTTCATAAATAGCAATCCTATTGCTAATTACATAACAGAAAATAACTTAATCAAAAAAAAAATTATGAATATTTCTTTAGATCTAATCTAACACTTTCATGATAAATTTTATAATTGAACCTTTACAATTAATTCTTTTTGCTGCTTCATCTGCATGGGATATAATTGCAGCGACACCCCTACCGCCATAGGAGACCCCATTTAATGGAAGGAGAGGGCTTTTAAACCCTACTTTTCTCCTATGACCGGACAGTCATGGCAACCAACCCAATTTGATTACTTGCTACTTGGATCAAGTATATCTAAATATACCAATTTCAAAATTTAAATTTCAAATTTCAAATTTTAAATTTTGAATTTTAAATTTCAAACAAATTTCAAATTTTAAATTTCAAATTTTTGAATTTCAAATTTTGAATTTTAAATTTTGAATTTTAAATTTGAATTTTAAATTTTGAATTTCAAATTTGAAAATTCAAATTTTGAATTTCAAATTTTTGAATTTTGAATTTCGAACAACTTTCAAAATTCAAATTTTAAATTTTGAATTTCAAATTTTAAATTATAAATTTTTAGATTACAACTTAATCTATGCATGCAAATATATATATCATATCTAAGAACCCACTCTGATACCATTTGTGGAGAAAATCAGTGCAGGGGTAAAATGATAATTTTAAAACTTTTTCAAAATCACTATTTTACCATAAAAATTATTAATTAATCTAATTAATTAATAAAAATTTACTCTACACTAGGATCTAAATATGATATATAGCATGTATGTATTTAAATTTGAAATTCGAATTTGAACAGTAAACACTTTACTGTAATGTGTTCAGAACACAATACCTTTGTGCGGGTAGTAGATCGCCACAATCTGATCACTGTCGGGAGAGTCTGATCATCGTGATGCAGCCACACAGTATGTCTGGCCTCTGCAGATCATCCCCACGAAGCTTTCGATCTGATCGACTCCTCACGAGTGCTAGCTCATTGTAGAACCCTTTCGACGGCCGATGCTGATCGAACTCTTTCGATCGATGTCTGTCGATTCTTCAGATGCTCTGGATCATCAGCAGACATGCTTGAGAGGATGTTGAAGATCTTCCTAAAATTTGGTGGGCTCACGACACTCGTAGCTCACCTTCTCACTTCCCGAACTCCAGGCTGAAATCCTGAAGAACTCACTGAAACCCTGCGCACACTTTTTCTTTCTTTTCTTTCTTTTTCTTTCGAAAGGATATAAACTTTCACCTTGCACACAAGGATTCCTCACGCCCAGATTTTCTCTCCAAAATTTTTCTTGCACACGCCCCACTCTTCTCCTCTTTTTAAAACAATGACAAACGTCTTATCCACGTGAGAGGATAAAGATGAGTAATTGCACATTTGAATTCAAATCAAATTTTGAATTCAAATGGAAACCAATTTATCCCTATCCACTAAGGGCATGAGAAGAGAGGGCATGGCTTGATTTGTGCGTGAGTGATTTCATGAGAAATATTTTCTCGTGTAATAAATGGGGCGTTAAAAGAGGATAAGGTCAAGGCGTTAAGATTGGTTGCTCATTCAAATTCAAACTTTGTTTTGAATTTGAATGGCCAACTAATCATCCTTATCCACTCATTTGGTGCATTAAAGTAGGACGTGAGGAGGGCTTTGTGTGAGAAAAAAATTCATGAGAACTTCCTTCTCGTGAATTCAAATGGGCGCAGTGGAAGTGAGGTGGCGCAGGGTGAATGGGTCAAGATGGTTTCATTATTTAAACCAACCTAATTGAACCAAATAAGTTAGGCCCAATTAGACTAATTTAAATCCAACTTAATTAGGCTCAATAAAATCTTAATCAAATCAAGAATTGATTAAGCCCAACTCTTGATCATATCAGGGATCAAACCATCTCGACGATTAGGTCAACTCTTAACCTAATCGGGTCAAATCCAACTGAATCCAATTCAATTGGACTTGATCCAAAATTAATTACTCAATTAAATTGAGTTAATTAGCGATCAAATCGCTAATTAAACCTCTCATAAATATTGAGTCCAAATTCGATGGGTAATCGGGCATCAGAATTCATCGATATGTAACCCTGATCGAAGAGTCCTAAACCAGTGGGACTCTTGACCCCAGTACCCAAAATGTGTGGAATTCATGATCAAAGAATCCTAATTCTCGATCACAGAATCTCAGACATGAAGGACTCTTCACCAGCTATCAGATCTGATAGGAACCTCTAATGTGTGTGACCCCGCAGGTTCGAACCTAAGTCGGTAGCACAGGAACCAATTCTTGTACTAATCGAAGTGACCATCTAGTAATGGTACCCGACGATCGGATAGGTCGAATGGTCGCAATCGTAACACTCAGAACCTACGTGAATATGGTTACTGTATAATTCATCCTTTTGACCTCTGTGTTTAGGATGACTCAGGGTTAAACTGTCAACCCTGATTAGATCATCCGAATCGTGCTCAACTCAAATAGTCCTGTGACTCCTCACAAAGACTACCCTGGTCAAGATTTTGCTAAATTGAAACACGATTGTATACAGCTCCTAAACTGGAGTGGTCAATCCCATCTTGACACACGCACCGACAAGTCAAGTACTTGACTACACCCAGTAGCCTTCCATCATTGAATTAGAAATTCAGGTAGTCCAATGCCTAAGTGCAGTGAGTTGCTTGCAAGTCACCGTGGCGGTCTCAGGTCGGAGGAATATTTATACCCATATTCTATTGGAGTAAATCTTGACAGCAGAAATAGCTCTGGAGTCGGTCATGTTTAGTGCAGATGTACCCTTACATCTCACCTGTATGCCATACCAGTGTCTCCACACTCATTGGTTAAGAGGACAACCAACTTATATGGCACACAACGACCTATGCTTGATAAATGTCGTCGTCCTTGGTAACAACGTATCATTTGGTCACGAACAGATTTAAGGACTAAACGACAAATCTTCCTTTGTCGAGTCTAAATAGTCCTAAGGACTTCACCACAACATAGGAGTTCATTAGAAGATGAAATATTTTGTGATAAAAATACTAAAATAATTTTTATTAATTCATAATTCATGTACATATACAAAAATGAGTACAACCATCAACAGACTGATGATTGGCTTTGGGATACTATTCCGAACATTTTCAACTCTTGAAAATATGAATTAACATTCCTACTAACTCAAAGGATGTATCACAGACATAATGTACATAATGTGATAGTAGAATAACTCTTTTATTTATTTATAGTCAAAATTATAAATTTATCCTTACATTTGTATAGAAATATGTTAGCCAATCTGGCATCTAGGGCACACATCTAACAAACTCCACTTGACCTAATGCCAATTGGCTACATATCTAAGTCCCATCTTCTCAAGGTGGGCTTCGATCTTCTGCTGGCCTAATGGCTTTGTCAGTGGGTCTGCCACAATATCTGTGGAGTCGACTCTCTTAACCTCGACATAACTTTTTTCGAGGTAATCAAGGATCAGATGGAATCGCCGCTCGATATGCTTGGACTTCTGATGAGACCTTGGCTCCTTAGCTAGGGTTATGGTGCCATTATTGTCGTAGTAAAGAGGGATGGCATCCGATGACATCACTTCAAGCTCTGTGGCAAACTTCATATACCAGAATGCCTCATTCGTAGCTTCTGATGCAGCAATGTACTCTGCCTCTATGGTGGAATCAGCAATCACTGTCTGCTTGGAACTCTTCCAGCTAACTGTACCACCATTGCAAATGAACAGACTTCCAGATGTCGACTTTCGATCATCTATATCAGACATAAAGTCTGAGTCTGTAAATCCCTGAACCTGGAGTTCTCCATTCTCAAAGACTAGAAACATATCCTTAGTCCTTCTCAAGTACTTAAGGTACATTTCATAGAAGTCCAGTGCTCTTCGCCTGGATTCGACTGATATCTGCTTGTGATACTCACAGCATGGGCTATATCAGGTCGTGTACATAGCATGACATACATGAGGCTTCCTATTGTCGAAGCATAAGGGATCTTGCTCATGCGTTCAATCTCCTTAGGCACATCTTCTTGGAGAGATGAATGCCATGTCTAAAAGGTACTAAATCTCTTTTGGAGTTTTTCATGCTAAACCTTTTTAGCACCTCCTCTATGTACATCTTCTGTGAGAGTCCCGGCATCCTATTTGGTCTATCTCTATAGACCTTAATACCCAGTATAAAGGATGCCTCTCCTAGATCTTTCATAGAGCTTCTTAGACAACTATATTTTGACTGAGGTCAACATAAAAATATCATTTTCAATCAGGAGGATGTCATCTACGTACAGTACGAGGAAGATAACTGCACTCCCACTGACCTTCTTGAATACACATGGTTCCTCCTCATTCTTGATAAAATCAAACATTTTGATCACATCATTGAAACGAGTATTCCAGCTCTGAGATGCTTGCTTAAGTCCATAAATGGACCTTTGCAGCTTGCAGATCTTGTGATCATCATCACTGGATGTGAAACCAAGCGGCTGCTCCATATAGATATCTTTCTCAAGATATCCATTTAAGAACATCATTTTCACGTCCATTTGTCATATTTTATAATCGAAATAGGCTGCAACAGCAAGCAATGTGCGGATGGATTTTAGCATGGCTACAGGCGAAAAGGTATCCTGATAGTCAATGCCTTCATGCTAACTATAACCTTTTGCTACGAGCCTAGCCTTGAATGTCTCCACATTCTCATCTACACCTATCTTTCTCTTGAAGATCTATTTATACCTAATAGGTACAATATCTTCAGGTGGATCTACCAAGGTCCAGATTTGGTTTGAGTACATCGAGTCAATTTCTGATCTCATTGCCTCTAACCATTTCTCAGAGTTGATATCTGATATCGCCTCGTCATTGGTCTTGGGGTCATCACCATGAGTCCCATTTCCTGTGAGAAATATTTTCTCTACTTCCTCTTGTATAGTACCTAAGTACCTTTCAGGAGGATGGAAAACCCTAGTCAATCTATGAGGTGGAAGAGGTTGTGTTAGGACTGGTTCTAATTGATTTGGTTCCTCAAGTTCCTTAGCTCGTTGCTTTTGGAAGACTTTCTCCTTGAGCTTAATTATTCTTCCGATGCCACTATCTTGAATAAACTATTTTTCAAAAAAAATAGCATGTCGATTCACAATCATATTGTGATCTTCTGAAATATAGAAATAGTATCCTAATGACTCTTTAGGATATCCTATGAACCAAGCTCTAAAAAATTTAAACTCTAACTTGTCCACCTGCTGTCTCTTGACATGAGCCGGACAACCCCAAATTCTGTGATGACTCAGATTTGGCTTCTTACCATGCCATATCTCATACGATGTGGTAGGAACGGTTTTAGAGAGAACCCTATTCAATATATATATTGCTGTCATGAGATAATATCCCCAAAGAAACTCAGGGAGGTCTGTGAAGCTCATCGTGGAATGGACCATATCTAATAGGGTTCGATTCCTCTGTTCTGAAACCCCGTTGAGTTGTGACATTCCAGATGGAGTCCATTGAGAGACTATGCCATTGTCCTTAAGAAAGTCTAAGAACTTCCAACTAAGGTATTCACCTCCTCGATCTGATCGAAGAACCTTAATGAGCTTTCCTATTTGTTTTTCTACTTCATATCTGAATTCTTTGAACATTTCAAAGGCTTCAAACTTGTGTTTCATTAGAAACACATATCCATACCTAGACATATCATCGATGAAGGTAATGAAGTAGATATAGTTGCCTCTAGTCGGCACATCAAATGGGCCGCACACATCTGTATGTACTAGGACAAGTAGGTCTATGGCCCTTTCCCCATGTCCTATAAAAGGGAGCTTGATCATTTTACCTTGAAGGCATGATTCATAAACTGGATATGACTCGGAAGTCAACGGACTCAATAGCCTGAATTTTTCCAATTTGTTAATCCTGTCTTCCGCTATATGACCTAGCCTTAGGTGCCACAGATACCTATCATTTCGACTATCTCTAGGCCTTTTAATTTTCATGGCATTCACATTTTGCTCGACATAAAATACAGATACATCAATATGTAGCTGATAGAGACCATTAATAAGAAAACTATTTACAACATTATTATTTTCATAAAATATGTTACAATGGTTCTTATGAAATCTAATCACATAGCCTTCTTATGCTAAACATGAAACAAAAATCAAATTCCTGCTTGCTGCAGGCACATAATAACAATCTTTAAGAACTAAATCTAATTCTAACGGTAATCGCAGAGGATAGGTTTCCACGGCCACAGCAGTAACTCTTGCTCTGTTCCCGATGTATAGGATCATATCCCCATCCCTCAGCCTCCTGCTCTCCTCAAGATCCTGCATAGAAGTGCACAAATGAGCACTAGAACCAAAGTCAAGTACCCAACTGGATGCAGAGGAAACTGTAAGATTAGATTCTATAACGAGCATTCCTCGAGAAGGACCATCCTTCTTGTTCTTCAGGGTGGCTAGGTACTGAGGACAATTCTGCTTCCAATGGCTGTTTGAATTGTAGTGAAAATATTTTTTCTTTTCTGCAGTCTTTTTCTTCAGTTCCATCTTCTTCTTCTTTCCATCCACCTTCTGCTTCTTCGCAGACTTCTTTTTCTTTCTAAAAGACTTTCTCTTGGAAGAAGTCCGCTCCACAATAAGGACTGAGCCTTTTGAACCCTTCAAAGAAAGCTCAGCCATAACCAACAAGTTCATTAACTCAACCAAGGTACACTGCATCTTATGCATATGGAAGTTCATGATGAACTGACCATATGCATCAGACAAGGACTGAAGGATCACATCAATCTGAAAATCTCTGTCTAAGATGACACTGATCTTCTCAAGCTCCTCAAGGTCCTTGATCATTGATAAATAATGATCTTGGACTGACTGCCCAACATGCATTTTAGTCTTAAAAAGTCTTTGGCAGACTTGATACTTGGTTGTGCGACTTTGTTCACCAAACAACTCTTGTAGGTGAGCCAACATTTGGCGGGTAGTCATAATATTCTCATGCTGGTGCTGCAAGTCATCAGACATGGCACCCAATATGTAGTACCTGGCTTTGTTATCATCATCCATCTACTTTTCCAGAGATGCTCTCTGTTCAGCAATCGGATGTGCTGGTATGGTAGGTGGGTCCTGATCCAAGACATGAGTCAGTTTCTCAGAACCCAGAATAATTCTGTAGTTCCTCAACCAGTCCTTGAAATTAGGTCCAGTCAATCTGTGGGTGTCTAGTATTTTGGTCAGGGGGTTGGACGTAGACATATTTTCTGTAGAGAGTCAAAAGTTTCTAGTTAGATTTTGTAATCAGACTTAACCAATTTGTTTAAAAATTTCATTTTTAAAAAAATCAGACTCCCACTATTTTCTCAGATCCCTACACTCCCCAGGTTGAGATGTGAAAATCTTCATGATTAGTGATTTCTAGTGGGTGGTGCGGTCTCACCGACTGGCTCACCACCTCACCTAACAGTTATTGGTGATGGGTCAACCGATGAGTGGACAACTCTTGTCCAATGATTCTCTAATCATGGTGCACCCAAAACTTGATCTCTAATTCATGAAGCTCATCGTGCCCGAAATATTGCTCCAATCCTTAGTTAAGTCAGACCCACCATTTGCACGAATTAGATTCCTGATTGGGTCCCTCATCGTATCCGAAATATTGAGCACAACCCATCCTCTAATCCATAGCATCCAATGCCTAATGGACATGGTTGCATCTTTTCGGTGCAACTGAGCCACTGTAACCAGCCGAGAACAATCAACCCCGGAAAGGGCCCACACATCCACAATGGTGGAAGACCTTCGACTTAATATTTTCTTAGGAAGATTTGATTTAGGTCTCATTAAACTTGACTTGACATAGTTATAACAATTATGACTAACCTAGTGACATAGGTTAGCTCAAATTGTTGGCCACCTCAAATCAGAACTGGATCGACACATATGGCCAGGTAAGTGAGACCAGTGGGAGGGATTTGCCATTAACTTCACAAGAACGTATTCGAGTCGAGTAGCTCCCAATTAAAAACCAGTCGATCGCATCTGCTCAACTTACCTTAGACACCAAATTGTCGAACCAGAACCAATTGGGTTAGTCTACAATCCAGGCTCTAACCACTGATCCAAATTAGGTCTTAACTTGATCGAGTCACATCTCAATGTGATTCGACCTTGACCTAGACTTAATCCTATTAGACTGGTCAATTATTAGCTTTCATGATCCCACCTAACCAACTTTTGATTCGGTTTGATCAATCGTTAGACCTAATTGAGCTACCCAAACCCGAACCCAATTTTATGAAAATGGCTTAGATCTGAAATTCTCAATTTTAGACCTAATTTGATTTCATAAGCTTAATTCATTAATTAAGTCTTGGGTTCATAAACAAAACATGTAAATAAATCCTAGAATTTCAGGATCTAGAGTTTTGCAGAAAAATAAATTTTAATTTCTGATTAAGGATGAACACGCAGCACCCCTACACACCATAAGAACACCCCATTGAATGGGAGGAGAGGGTCTTAAACCCCACTTTGTTCTTATGACTGGACGGCTATGAGAAATACCTTAATCAAAAATATTAATTTAACTATAAAACTAGTTAGATCTAAGTTACATATCACATATATAATTTCAGATCTAACTTATACATTCTTTGCATACATCTCATGTATTAAAATCTGATCTAATTAGTATGCTTTCAGATCTGATACATCACATATAACATCTGAAAAATAAGATTTAAATTGAACTATTCAATATAAAATCTATTGTAGATAGTTACTAGAATAATTCTATAACTAGTCTAGGCATACAATAGATCAATCTTATGTATTAATTAAAATTTTATTTTCTATTTTTTGATTTGAATATAAAATTTATAATTTCAAAAAAATAAAAAATAAATTAGATCTAATTTATATTTTAATCATATTAAAATATAAAACTATAAGACTATTCATAGATCAAACTACTCCTAGTCTAGTCATGCATCTCATACATGTTAGATCTACTTAGATTTAATTTTAATTTTTTTAATTTCAGATCCTATCATATCTGATGTGATATTTGAAATCTATTAATATTAGATAAATAAAAATAAAAATTAGATCTAAATTAGATCTAAAATAGAACCATCAACCTGGCTCTGATACCAGTTGAAGGAAAAACTGGTTTTTTTCTTGTAGGATCTTCCAGATCTAATGAGATCTGGGATGAAATATTTTAAAAAAAATTATTCTATGATATTTTAGATTTAAGATCTATTAGATTTAATTTCTATTATCTGATATTAAATCTAAAATTAAATCTAAAAGTATGAAGAATAGAGAAATATCTCTAGGGTAACTAGATTACCCTGTAGATGATCGCAGCAATGCCCGAGGTTCTAAAATAGCCATGCAGTCACCTGGTCTCTATCGATATCCACTTGAGTAGAATCTAGATCATCTTCTTCTCATAAATATTTTCTCCAAAAATTAGATTTGGACCTGATCTGAAAGATCTTCAAAAGATCTTCTAAAGCTGGAGCAGCAGCTTCTCGACAAATCTCTACAGCCTTCTAATCAAGAAGCCACCACGTCTTGGACAAGCACCAGATGGATGCACAACCTCTTAGACATGAAGAAGGGAAGGATAGGAGTAGAGGGGGAATAGAGAAGTAGAGAGGATTCAGGCTTTTGCTGGTTATTGCGCAGAGTATCTAAACCCTAAGCGCAGATAGGGTTTAAATAGAACCTGCTGCACCATGCAGTGCCACATCATTCAACCAATCAAAAAATTTCAATTAATTCTGAAAAAATTTTGATTAGTGGAGTGATATCATCTGATCACAGTCCAAGTTGATCAAGGGATTAGAGTCCTCATCTCATGGGACTCTATCCTTATCCACTTGGGGCGCACGCCCAATCTGAATATGGCACCCACTTTGAGGCCCAATTTAGCAGGTGGATACTCTATAAAAAATCTCCAATGACCTCTTGCCAAGTGGCCTTCAGTCCAAGGTCCATGGGTCAATGTTTGACCAATGTCCTAAAATAAAAATGGCAGGTGATAGGAATTAACCGGTGTTGTCCTAAATTCATCTCATGAATTAAGACAAGTCCTTTCTGAGCTGGACTGGCTCCAGTCAAACTGTGAGAAATCTTCTAAGATTCTCTGGGTGAGTCAAATCATATTTGGCTCAGTTAAGATAGAAAAGATTACACGAGGAGAAAGTTAGGCTCAATCGTGTGCTAGCACAATTTTCTTGAACCTAATTGGATGTAATCCAAATCAATCGAACTGGGCTAACTCAATTGATGACATTCAGATCCTAACTCTTGTTTGTGTGACTCAGTTAGGTTCATTTTTATATGGTAATGAGACATATCGTGATCTCATCATCAACATCATCGAAACTCCTTTCGATGGATCAGAATTTTTTGATTCAGATAATTAGAATGATCGATCATCAAGATCATTCTAATTGCTTCCAAAATCCACCAGTGACACCTAGCAGTATATTGTGGCAACCCATCAGAAATGAAGATGAACCTCTCAGTGCAGCTACTTGTATGATTAAGTTCTTCTATCATGAGTCCCGACTGAACTAGGGTTAAGGTGAACTCGTCAAACCCAACATCAGTCATATGAATCAATCGATTGATCCGAGTCCGATGTGAAACCCCAATGAAAATTTTTTTTCCATTATTTCACTTTGCCATGGCTATGGACTTAAGGACTTGATCTTTCGATCATCATAGGACTACTCCTCTCATCTACTGAGGTGGATAGATCTTTTCTTGGTGCAATCTGATTCCTACAATGAATATGCTACAGCGAACATACACCTCAGGGTTTCGAATGGCTAGGAGATCGAGTTATGGTATAGTCAAATTATAACACACTCAAGGTGAACTATCGATGTACCTCATGTCAAAGAACTAGACACACAACTGCAGCATCGAGCTAGTCATCGACGAGAAGATAGACTTCCTTATGACAGCTCGAGGTGGTCATGCTCAGTACTCTCATTCTCAACGAATACCTATACTCTCGTTTCAGTGTCTCTACACTGTAGACTTAAGATGCATCTACCTTAAGAAAGTAATCTTACACCAACCTTCCAGATCGATCACCATCTTCGTGATAATTCTATGGTCAGGAGCTGTTTATAAGTTAGTTATGTAAATTCATGCCTTAAATTTTTAACTCTTGAAAATATGAATTAACATTCCTACTAACTCAAAGGATGTAGCACAGACATAATGTACACAAATGTGATAGTAGAATAACCCTTTTATTTATTTATAGTCAAAATTATAAATTTTTTCTTACATTTGTGAAGGAAAAATCACCTTTTTTCTTTATAGGATCTTCCAGATTTCATCAAATCTGGGGTGGAATAATTTAAAAATTTTATCCTACGCTATTTTAGATCTGTTAGATCTAATTTTATTATCTAATATTTAAAATCTAAAATTAAATCTAAAAATATGAGAAGCATAGACATACCTCAAGGGTAATCTGATTACCTTGTAGATGATCTCAGCACAGCCCGAGGTTCTGATGTAGCCACACAAGCGCCTGGCCTCTACCAATATCCACTCAGGCAGGACCTAGAACATCTTCTCCTCATAAATCTATGCTCCAAAAATAAGATTTCTATCTGATTTGGAGGTGCTTCAGAACTCTTTCTGAAGTTGGAGAAGCAGCCTATCGAAGATGTCTTGCAGCCTTCCTGTTTCAGGCATCACCATGCCTTTTTCTTGCACCAGATGAATGTCCAACACCTTGAATGTGAATAGGGAAGATAGGAGAGTAGGGAGGATGTGGAGAAGAAGGGAGGGGGTGGCAGCTATTGGGTTTGGTGCATAAAACAACTTCAGCCTAAAACCCTAGGCGCAGGAGGGTTTATATAGACCCTGTATGCTGTGTAGTGCCACATCATTCAACCAATCAAAAAATTTCAATTAATTCTGAAAAAATTTTGATTGGTTGCTTGATATTATTTGATCACATCAGATAAGAACCCAAGCCTCTATCTCAAAGTTGGCACTAACACTGGATAAGGACAAAGAGAGGTTGGCACCAAAGAGTCCAATCTTATCAAGACTCTCCAATCTTATCCACTTGGGGTGCCCACTTAATCCAATTGGGCTCACACCATAATTTGATTATAGCAGCCAATTTGATGTGGTTTGGCTCCACAAAAATCCTCCAGTGAGTTCTTGCCAAGTGGCCTTCAGTTTAAGACCCATCCATATGTCAACATTGGACAGATGTCCTAAAATAAAATTGACAGGTGACAGGAATTAGCAGGTGCTTGTCTTAAATTCATCTCATGAATTAAGACAAGCCTTTTCTGAGCTGGACAAGCTTCATTTAGACTAAGAGAAACCTTCCTAAGGTTCTCTGAATGAGTAAAATCACATGTAGCTCAGTAGAGATAGAAAAGATTACACGAGGAGAAAGTTAGGCTCAATCGTGTGGTAGCACGATTTCCTTGAACCTAATTGGATCTTATCCAAATCAATTGGGTTAGCCCAATTGATGACATCTAGACCCTAACCCTTATTTGTGTGACCCAATTAGGTTCAATTTCATATGGTAATGAGACATGTCATGATCTCATCATCGACATCATCGAAACTCCTTTCGATGGACCAGAACTCTTCTGATTCAGACAATTAGAATGATCGATCATCAATATCATTTTAAATGCACCCAAAATCCACCAATGATACCTAGCAGTATGTGGTGGCAACCCATTAGAACTGAAGATGAACCTCTCGATGTAGCTACCTGTGTGATTGAGTTTCTCTATCATGAGTCCCGACTGAATTAGGATTAAGGTGAACTCATCAAACCCAACATCAGTCATATGAATAAATCGATTGATCCGAGTCTGATGTGAAACCCTAATGAAAAATACTTTTTCCATTATTTCATTCTGCCATGGCCATGGGCTTAAGGACTCAATCTTTCGATCATCATAGGACTACTCCTCTCATCTACCGAGGTTGATAGATCTCATCTTGGTGTGACCTAGTTCCTACAATGAATATGCTACAGCCAACATACACCTCAAGGTTTTGAATGGCTAGGTGATCGAGTTATATTATAGTCAAACTATAACACACTCAAGGTGAACTGTCGATGCACCTCAAGTCAAAGAACTAGACACACAACTGCAGCATCGAGCTAGTCATCGATGAGAAGGTAGACTTCCTTATGACTGCTCGATATAGTCATGCTCAGTACTCTCGTTCTCAACAAATACCTGTACTCTCACTCCGATGTCTCCACACCGTAGATTCAAGACACATCTATCCTAAGAAAGCGATCGTACACCAACCTTCCAGATCGATCACCATCCTCGTGATGATCCTATGGTCAGGAGCTGTTTATGAGTTAGTTATGTAAATTCATGCCTTAAATTTTTCACTCTTAAAAATATGAATTGACATTCCTACTAACTCAAAGGATGTATCACAGACACAATGTATACAATGTGATAGAAGAATAATCCATTTATTGATTTATTGTCAAAATTATAAATTTACCTTTAGATTTGTACAAGAATGTGTCAGTCAATCTGGCATCTAGGACACACATCTAACAAACTCCCACTTGACCTAATGCCAATTGGCTACATATCTAAGTCCCATCTTCTCAAGGTGGGCTTCGATCTTTTGCTGGCCCAATGGCTTAGTCAATGGGTCTACCACATTATCTGTGAAGTCAACTCTCTTGACCTCGACATAACCCTTTTCGAGGTAATCACAGATCAAATGGAATCGCCATTCGATGTGCTTGGACTTCTAATGAGACCTTGGCTCCTTAGCTTGGGCTATGGCATCATTATTGTCATAGTAAAGAGGTATGGCATCCGATGACATCACTCCAAGCTCTACGGCAAACTTCTTGTACCAGAATGCCTCCTTCACAGCTTTCGATGCAGCAATGTACTTTGCCTCCATGGTGGAATCAGCAATCACTGTCTGCTTGAAACTCTTTCAACTGACTGCACCACCATTGCAAATGAACAAACTCCCAGATGTCGACTTTTGATCATCTATATCAGACATAAAGTCTGAGTCTGTATATCCCTGAATCTGGAGTTCTCCATTCCCAAAGACTAGAAACATATCCTTAGTCCTTCTCAAGTACTTAAGGATACATTTCATAGAAGTCCAATGCTCTTCGTCTGGATTCGACTGATATCTGCTTGTGACACTCACAGCATAGGCTATATCAGGTTGTGTACATAGCATGGTGTACATGAAGTTCCCTATTGCCGAAGCATAAGGGATCTTGCTCATGCATTCAATCTCCTTAGGTGTGCTAGGACTCATCTTCTTGGAGAGATGAATGCTATGTCTAAAAGGTATTAAACCCTTTTGGAGTTTTCATGCTAAACCTTTTTAGCACCTCCTCTATGTACATCTTCTGTGAAAGTCTGAGCATCCCATTTGGTCTATCCCTATAGACCTTAATACCCAGTATAAAGGATGCCTCTCCTAGATCTTTCATAGAGAACTCCTTAGACAACCATACTTTGACTGAGGTCAACATGAAAATGTCATTCCCAATTAGAAGGATGTCATCTACGTACAATACGAAGAAGACAACCGTGCTCTCACTGATCTTTTTGAACACATGGTTTCTCCTCATTCTTGATGAAACCAAATGTTTTGATCACATCATTGAAACGAGTATTCCATCTCTGAGATGCTTGCTTAAGTCCATAAATGGACCTTTGCAGCTTGTAGACCTTGTGATCATCATCACTGGATGTGAAACCAAGTGGTTGTTCCATATAGATATCTTCCTCAAGATGTCCATTTAAGAACGTCGTTTTCACATCCATCTGCCATATTTCATAATCGAAATAGGCTGCAACAGCAAGCAATGTGTGGATGAATTTTAGCAAGGCTACGTGCGAGAAGGTATCCTGATAGTCAATGCCTTCGTGCTGACTATAACCTTTCACTATGAGCCTAGCCTTAAATATCTCCACATTCCCATCTGCACCTATCTTTCTCTTGAAGATCCATTTACACCCAATAGGTACAATACCTTCAGATAGATCTACCAAGGTCCAGACTTGGTTTGAGTGCATCAAGTCACTTTTTGATCTCATTGCCTCTAACCATTTCTCGGAGTCGATATCTGATATCATCTCGTCACAGGTCTTGGGATCATCACCATGAACCCCATTTTTCATGAGGAATATTTCCTCTACATCCTCTTATATGGTACCTAAGTACCTTTTAGGAGGATGAAAAATCCTAGTCGATCTACGAGGTGGAAGAGGTTGTGTTAAGACTGGTTCTTATTGATTTGGTTCCTCAGGTTCTTTAGCTCGTTGCTCTTGGAAGACATTCTCCTTGAGCTTAATTATTCTTTCGATGCCACCATCTTGAATAAGCTATTTTTCAAGAAAAATAGCATTTCAACTCACAATCACATTATGGTCTTTCAAATATAAAAATAGTATCCTAATGACTCTTTAGGATATCCTATGAACTGAGCTCTAAAAGATCTGAACTCTAACTTGTCCGTCTGCTGTCTCTTGACATGAGCCGGACAACTTCAAATTCTGAGATGATTTAGATTTGGCTTCTTACCATGCCATATCTCATACGGTGTGGTAGGAACGGTTTTAGAGGAAACCCTATTCAATATATAAATTGCTGTCATGAGACAATATCCCCAAAAAAATTTAGAGAGGTCCGTGAAGCTCGTCATGGAATGGACCATATCTAATAGGGTCCGATTTCTCCATTCTGAAACCCCATTGAGTTGAGGCATTTCAGGTGGAGTCCATTGAGAGACTATACCATTGTCCTTAAGATAGTTTAGGAACTCCCGACTATGATATTCACCTCCTTGATCGGATCGAAGAACCTTAATGGACTTTCCTGTTTGTTTTTCTACTTCATGTCTGAATTCTTTGAACCTTTCAAAGGCTTCAGACTTGTGTTTCATTAGAAACACATACCCGTACCTAGACATATCATCGATAAAGGTAATGAAGTAGACATAGTTGCCTCTAGCCTGCAAATCAAATGGGCCACACACATCCATATGTACTAGGGCAAGTAGGTCTGTGGCTCTTTTTCATGTCCTACAAAAGGAAGTTTGGTCATTTTGCCTTAAAGACATGATTCACAAACTGGATATGACTCGAAAGTCAACGGACTCAACAGCCCAGATTTTTCCAATTTGTTAACCCTGTCTTCCGCTATATGACCTAGCCTTAGGTGCCATAGATACCTATTATTTAGACTATCTCTAGGCCTTTTAATTCTTATGGCATTCACATTTTGCTTGATATTAAATGTAGATACATCAACATGTAACTGATGGAGATCGTTAATGACAAAATCATTTGCAACTTTATTATTTTCATAAAAAATGTTATAATGGTCCTTATGAAAGAAAGCTAATCACATAGCCTTCTTGTGCTAAACATGAAACAGAAATAAATTTCTGCTTGCTGCAGGCACATAATAACAGCCTCTTAAAACTAAATCTAATTCTAACGGTAATCGCAGAGGGTAGGTTACCACGGCCACAGCAGCAACTCTTGCTCCATTTTCGATGCATAGGATCATCTCCCCATCCCTCAGCCTCCTGCTCTTCTCAAGATCCTGCATAGAAGTGTACAAATGAGCACTAGAACCAGAGTCAAGCACCCAACTGGATGCAGAAGAAATCGTAAGGTTAGATTCTAAAATGAGCATACCTTCAGAAGGACCATCTTTCTTGTTCTTTAGGGTGGCTAGGTACTGAGGACAGTTCACTTTCAATGGCCGTCTGATTGGCAATGAAAATATTTTTCCTTATCAGTAGCCTTCTTCTTCGGTTCTGTCTTCTTCTTCTTGCCATCCACCTTCTGCTTCTTCGCAGACTTCTTTTTCTTTCCAAAAGACTTTCTCTTGGAAGAAGTCCGCTCCACAGCAAAGACTGAGCCTTTTGAACTGTTCAAAGAAAGCTCAGCCATAACTAGCATGTTCATTAACTCGGCCAAGGTACACTGCATCTTATGCATATGGAAGTTCATGATGAGCTGACCATATGCATTGGACAAGGACTGAAGGATCACATCAATTTGAAAATCCTTATCTAAGATGATACCGAGTTTTTCAAGCTCCTCAAGGTCCTTGATCATTGTCAAACAATGATCTTGGACTGACTGCCCATCATGCATCTTGGCCTTAAAAAGTCTTTGACAGACTTGATACTTGGCTGCGTGACTCTGTTCACCAAACAACTCTTGCCAGTGAGCCAACATTTGGTGGGTAGACAAAATATTTTCATGCTGGCGTTGCAAGTCATCAGACATTGCACCCAACATGTAGTACCTTGCTTTGTTATCATCATCCGTCCATTTTTTCAAAGATGCTCTATATTTAGCAGTCGGACGTGCTGGCATTGCAGGTGGGTCCTGGTCCAAGACATGAGTCAATTTTTCAAAACCAGAATAATTCTGTAGTTTCTCAACCAGTCTTTGAAATTGGGTCCAGTCAATCTGTGGGTGTCTAGTATGTTGGTTAGGGGGTTGGAGGTAGACATGTTTCTTGTAGAGAGTCGAAAGTTTCTAGTTAGATTTTGTAATTAGACTAAACCAATTTGTTTAGAGGTTTTAATTTTAAACAAATTAGGTTCCCACTATTTTCTCAGATCCCTACACTCCTTTGGTAGAGATGTGAAAATCTCTATGATCAGTGATTTCTAGTGGGTGGTGCGGTCTCACCAACTGGCTCATCACCTCACCTAACAGTTATTGGTGATGGGTCAACCGATGAGTGGATAACTTTTGTCCAATGATTCTTTAATCATGGTACACCCAAAACTTGATATCTAATTCATGAAGCTCACCGTATCCGAAATATTACTCCAATCCTTAGTTAAGTCAGACCCACCATTTGCACGAACCTGATTGGATCCCTTACCATATCCGAAATATTGAGCCCAACCCATCCTCTAATTCATAGCATCCAATGCCTAATGGACATGGTTGCATCTTTCCGGTGCAATTGAGCCACTGTAACCAGTCGAGAACAATCAACCCCGAGAAGGGCCCGCACATCCACAATGGTGGAAGATCTAGACTTAATATTTTCTTAGGGAGATTTGATTTAGGTTTCATTAAACTTGACTTGACATAGTCATAACAATTATGACTAACCTAGTGACATGGGTCAGCGCAAATTGTTAGCCATCTTAAATCAGAACTGGTTCGACACATATGGCCAGGTAAGTGAGACCGATGGCAGGGATATGCCATTAACTCTACAAGAATGTATTCGAGTCGAGTAGCTCCCAATTAAAAACCAGTCAGTCACATCTGCCCAACTTATCTTAGACACCAAATTATCAAACCAGAACCAATTGGGTTAGCCTACAATCCAGACTCTAACCACTGAGCGAAATTAGGTCTTAACTTGATCGAGTCACATCTAAATGTGATTCGACCTTGACCCAGACTTAATCCTATTAGGCTAGTCAATTATTAGCTTTCATGATCTCACCTAACCAACTCTTGACTTGATTTGATCAACTGCTAGACCTAATTGAGCTGCCCAAGTCCGAACCCAATTTTATGAAAATATCTAAAATTTTCAATTTTAGACCAAATTGATTTCATAAACTTAATTTATTAATTAAGTTTAAATTCATAAATAAAATATATAAAATAAATCTTAGGATTTCAGGATCTAGGGTTTTGCAGAAAAGTAAGTTTTGATTCCTGATTAAGGGTGAACGCGCGGCACCCCTACATGTCATAAGAACACCCCATTGAATGAGAAGAGAGGGTCTTAAAATTTTACTTCGTTCTTATGATCGGATGGCCATGAGGAATACCTTAATCAAAAATATAAATTTAACTACAAAACTAGTTAGATCTAAATTTACATATCTCATATACAATTTAAGATCTAACTAATACATGCTTTGCATACATCTCATGTATCAAAAATTGATCTAATTAACATGCGTTCAGATCTGATACATCACATGTAATATCTAAAAAATAAGATTTAAATTAAACTATTTAAAATTAAATCTATTCTAGATAAGTTACTGGAATAATTCTACAACTAGTCTAGGCATGCAACAGATCAATTTTATGAAAAAATTAAAATTTTATTTTTTATTTTTTGATTTGATTATAATACTTATAATATTAAAAAAATAAAAAATAAATTAAATTAAATTTATATTTTTAATCTCATTAAAACATAAAACTTAAGACTGTTCATCGATTCAACTAATCCTAGTCTAGTCATGCATCTCATGCATGTTATATCTTCTTAGATTTAATTTTAAATATTTTAATTTCAAATTTTATCATATTTGATATGATATCTAAAATTTTTTAAATATTAAATAAATAAATATAAAAAATTAGATCTAAATTAGATCTGAAATAGAGCCAAAAACCTAGCTCTGATACCAGTTGAAGGAAAAACCACCTTTTTCCTTTGTAGGATCTTTCAGATTTCATCAAATCTGGGTGAAATAATTTAAAAATTTTATCCCATGCTATTTTAGATCTAATATCTGTTAGATCTAATTTTATTATCTAATATTTAAAATCTAAAATTAAATCTAAAAGTATGAGAAGTATAGACATACCTCAAGGGTAATCTGATTATCCTGTAGATGATCTCAGCATAGCCCGAGGTTCTGATGTAACCACGCAAGCGTCTGGCCTCTACTGGTATCCAGTTAGGCAAGACCTAGAATGTCTTCTCCTCATGAATCTATTCTCCAAAAATCAGATCTCTATCTGATTTGGAAGTACTTCAGAACTCCTTCTGAAGTTGGAGCAGCAGTCTGTCGAAGATATCCTGCAGCCTTCCTGTTCCAGGCATCACCATGCCTTTTTCTTGCACCAGATGAACGTCCAACTCCCTGGACATGAAGAGGGGAGATAGGAGAGTAGGGAGGATATGGAGAAGAAGGAAGGGGGTGTCAGCTATTGGGTTTGGTGCATAAAACAACTTCAGTCTAAAATCCTAGGCGCAGAAGGGTTTATATAGACCCTGTATGCTGCGCAGTGCCACATCATTCAACCAATCAAAAAATTTCAATTAATTTTGAAAAAAATTTAATTGGTTGCTTGATGTCATCTGATCACATCAGATAAGAATCTAAGCCTCTATCTCAAAGTTGGCACCAACACTAGATAAGGACAAAGAGAGGTTGGCGCCAAAGAGTCCAATCTTATCAAGACTCTCCAACCTTATCCACTTGGGGCGCCCACTTAATCAAATTGGGCTCGCACCATAATCTGATTATGGCACCCAATTTGATGTGGTTTGGCTCTATAAAAATTCTCCAATGAGTTCTTGCCAAGTGGCCTTCAGTTTAAGATCCATATGTCAACATTTGACAGATGTCCTAAAATAAAATTGGCAGGTGACAGAAATTAGCAAATATTTGTCTTAAATTCATCTCACGAATTAAGACAAGCCTTTTCTGAGCTAGACAAGCTTTATTTAGACTAAGAAAAACTTTTTTAAGATTCTTTGGATGAGTTAAATCATATTTGGCTCAGTAGAGACAGAAAAGATTATACGAGGAGAAAGTTAGGCTCAATCGTGTGCTAACACAATTTCTTTGAACCTAATTGGATCTTATCCAAATCAATTGGGTTAGCCCAATTGATGACATCCAGACCCTAACCCTTGTTTGTGTGATCCAGTTAGGTTCAATTCCGTATGATAACGAGACATGTCGTGATCTCATCATCGACATCATCAAAACTCCTTTCGATGGACCAGAACTCTTCTGATTCAGATAATTAGAATGATCGATCATCAATATCATTCTAATTGCATCCAAAATCCACCAGTGACACCTAGCAGTATGTGGTGGCAACCCATCAGAACTGAAGATGAACCTCTCGGTGCAGCTACCTGTGTGATTGAGTTCCTCTATCATGAGTCCCCACTGAATTAGGGTTAAGGTGAACTCGTCAAACCCAACATCAGTCATATGAATCAATCGATCAATCCGAGTCCGATATGAAACCTCAATGGAAAACTCTTTTTCTATTATTTCACTCTGCCATGGCCATGGGCTTAAGGACTCGATCTTTCAATCATCATAAGACTACTCCTCTCATCTACCGAGGTTGATAGATCCCATCTTGGTGCGACCTAGTTTTTACAATGAATATGCTACAGCCAACATACACCTCAAGATTTTGAATGACTAGGAGACCGAGTTATGGTGTAGTCAAACTATAACACACTCAAGGTGAACTGTCGATGCACCTCAGATCAAAGAACTAGACACACAACTGTAGCATCAAGCTAGTCATCGACGAGAAGGTAGACTTCCTTATGACTGCTCGATATGGTCACGCTCAGTACTCTCATTCTCAACGAATACCTGTACTCTCACTCCGGTGTCTCCACACTGTAGACTCAAGGCACATCTATCCTAAGAAAGCGATCGTACACCAACCTTTTGGATCGATCACCATCCTCGTGATGATCCTATGGTCAGGAGCTGTTTATGAGTTAGTTATGTAAATTCATGCTTTAAATTTTTAACTCTTAAAAATATGAATTGACATTCTTACTAACTCAAAGGATGTATCACAAACACAATGTAAACAATGTGATAGAAGAATAATCCATTTATTGATTTATAGTCAAAATTATAAATTTGGCCTTAGATTTGTATAGAAATATGTTAGTCAATTTGGCATCTAGGATATACATCTAACAATTTGTACAGAATGTGTCAGCCAATCTGGCATCTAGGGCACACATCTAACAATATCTTCTCCAGATCACACAAAATATTTATAGAAGAAGAGAAAAAATAAAAGAAAAATATCACAAAAATCATGCTAAGAATTAACCATTTTTCATCCAAAATCATCACAGCCTCTTTATAAAAAAAAGAAAGAAAATTTTTTTTTTCATAAAATGGCACGGCCCAAAACCCATTGGCATAGCTCAGAACCCGATGGCCCAGAACCCATCGGCATAGCCCAAAACCCGACGGTCTAGAACCCATCGACATAGCCCAAAACCCACTGCCATGGCCCAGAACTCATCGGCCCAGCCCAAAACCCATTGGGCCGGCCTAGAACCTGACAATTCAAAACCCACCAGAATGATCCAAAATCCACCAACACAGCCTAGAACCTGCTGGCACGGTCCCAAACTCATCGGCTCAGCCTAGAACCCTCTGGTCCAGAATCCATCGATACGATCCAGAATCCACTGATATGGCTCAGAATCCGTCGGCACGATCTAGAACCCACCGGCATGACTTAGAACCTGAAGGCCCAGAACCTGACGGCATGACCCACAGCTGCCGATAAGGCCTAGAACCCATCGATGGGGTTTTTTTAAAATATTATTTTGACATAATTATTATGATATAATTATTATTAAATATTATTATGATGTAATTATAAATATAATTATAAAAATAATATGACATGAAATGAAAAAAAATAAAAATCAGTGAGGGTTGCCAGTAGCGGTGCTAAAGGAAGGGGGTGGTGGCAGGGCATGGTGCAGGGCCAAAGGGGGCTGGGGCCAAAGGTGGTCGGGAGTGAGGAAAGAGGGAGGCAGGGCCAGGGAAGAGGGAGGTGGGGCCAGGGAAGAGGGAGGCAGGGGAAGGTCGGGATCAAGGGAGGTGGGGTCGGGGGAAGAGGAAGGTAGGGTCAGGGAAGGCCGAGGGAGTTGGGGCCGGGGGAAGAAGAAGGTAGTGCCGATGAAGGGTAGGGCTGAGGGAGGTAGGGCCGGGGGAAGAGGGAGGTGGGGTCGGGGGAAGAGGGGGGCGGGGCCGTCGGGGAAAAGGGAGGTGGGGCGCAAGGTTGAGGGAGATCGGGGAAGAGGGAGCTAGTGGTGGCACTAGAAGGAGGGGGCGATGGCAGGGCAGGCCAACGACAGAGAAGGTAGGGCTCGGGTAGAGAGGGGAGAGAGAGAGAGGAGGAAAATCAAAATACCAATGTGAAATGAAGAAAAAGGGGTGAAAAAAGACCTAACCTATGGCAGCAGTTTTAAAAATCGCTCCCATATGCTATCATAACCATTGCCATACATAACCTATGGCAGTAGTTATGCATAACCACTGCAATAGGAATGCATGATGGTGGTTATGAATAACCACTGTCATAGGTAGAATATAAATTTTATATTTTTTTTGAAATATGATATAATTTTAAAATTTAAAATCTATCTTCAATATTCATTATCTAAGTAATTATCATTAGAGTATCGTCATAAAAGATCATCTCGATCCGATAGCCCTAACTATGTCGATCAATAAAATTTAATTTCGATGATCACAAATAATTGTATGATGATCCGATAGATAGAGACCACCAATGGATCTAAAAACTTGCAATGATGATCTCAATGATGTTTGTAGTACACTATCAAAATTTTACTTCAATCGGACAACACTATCATGGTCAATTTAGTACGGGATGATTTCAAACGTTAAATGTGAAGGAAAAACTCTGATTTTTCCACCGTAGGATCTTCCAGATCTAATGAGATCTGGGGTGAAATATTTAAAAAAAATATCCTATGATTATTTCAAATCTAAGATCTATTAGATCTAATTTTTATTATCTGATATTAAATCTAAAATTAAATCTAAAACCATGAGGAATACAGAAATACCTCTAGGGTAACTTGATTACCCTGTAGATGATGGCAGCAAAACCCGAGGTTCTGATGTAGCCACACAGTTGCCTGGCCTCTACTAATATCCACTCAAGTAGGAGCTAGATCATCTTCTCCTCATAAATCTTTGCTCCAAAAATTTGATCTGGATCTGATCTAGAAGTTCTTCAAAAGAGCTTCTAAAGTTGGAGCAGCGGTTTCTTGACAGATTGCTGTAGCCTCCTGATCAAAGGGCCACCACGCCTTGGACAAGCACCAGATGGATGCCCAACTTCTTGGGCATGAAGAGGGGAGAGAGAGGATCAGAGGGAGCATAGAGAGGTGGAGGGGATTTAGGGTTTTGCTGGGTATGGTGCATCATCTCTTAACCCTAGGCGCAGACAGGGTTTAAATAGATCCTGCTGTGCCATGCAGTGCCACATCATTCGATCAATCAAAAAATTTTAATTAATTTTGAAAAAATTTTGATTGATGGAGTGATATCATCTGATCATATCAGATAAGAATCCCCACAATCCCTCTTACTGTTGGTGCCAACACTGGATAAACACAGTGAGATTGGTGCCCAACAGTTTGAGTCGATCAAGGCATCAGAGTCCTCATCTCATGGGACTCTATCCTTATCCAATTGGGGCACACGCCCAATCTGAATATGGTGCCCACTTTGAGGCCTAATTTAGTAGGTGGACACTCCACTAAAACTCTCCAATGACCTCTTGCCAAGTGGCCTTCAGTCCAAGGTCCATGGGTCAATGTTTGACCAATGTCCTAAAACAGAAATGGCAGGTGACAGGAATTAGCAAGTGCTTGTCTTAAATTCATCTCATGAATTAATACAAGTCCTTTCTGAGTTAGACTAACTCTAGTCAGATTGAGAGAAACCTTCTCGAGGTTCTCTGGGTGAGTTAAATCACATTTGGCTCAGTCGAGAGAGAAAAGATTACACGAGGAGAAAGTTAGGCTCAATCATGTGCTAGCATGATTTTCTTGAACCTAATTGGATCTAATCCAAATCAATCGAACTGGACTAGCTCAATTGATGATATCCAGACCTTAACCTTTGATTGTGTGATCCAGTTAGATTCATTTTCATATGGTAATGAGACATGTCATGATCTCATCATCGACATCATCGAAACTCCTTTCGATGGACCAGAACTCTTCTGATTCAGACAATTAGAATGATCGATCATCAAGATCATTCTAATTGCTCTCCAAATCCACCAGTGACACCTAGCAGTACATGGTGGCAACCCATCAAAAATGAAGACGAACCTCTTGGTGCAGCTACCTATGTGATTGAGTTCTTCTGTCATGAGTCCCAACTGAATTAAGGTTAAGATGAACTCGTCAAACCCAATATCAGTCATATGAATTAATCGATCGATCCGAGTCCGATGTGAAACCCCAATGAAAAACTCTTTTCCATTATTTCACTCTGCCATGGCCATGGACTTAAGGACTTGATCTTTCGATCATCATAGGACTACTCCTCTCATCTACCGAGATTGATAGATCCCATCTTGGTGCAATTTGGTTCCTATAGTGAATATGCTATAGCCAACATACACCTCAGGGTTTCGAATGGCTAGGAGACCGAGTTATGGTGTAGTCAAACTATAACACACTCAAGATGAACTGTCGATGTACCTCAGGTCAAAGAACTCGACACACAACTATAGCATTGAGCTAGTCATCGACGAGAAGGTAGACTTCCTTATGATTGCTCGAAGTGGTCACGCTCAGTACTCTCATTCTCAACGAATACCTGTACTCTCATTCCGATGTCTCTACACTGTAGACTCAAGACACATCTATCTTAAGAAAGTGATCGTACACCAACCTTCCAGATCGATCACCATCCTCATGATGATCCTATGGTCAGGAGCTGTTTATGAGTTAGTTATGTAAATTCATGCCTTAAATTTTTAACTCTTGAAAATATGAATTAACATTCCTACTAACTCAAAGGATGTATCACAGATATAATGTACACAATATGATAGTTGAAAAACCCTTTTATTCATTTATAGTCAAAATTATAAATTTGCCCTTAGATTTGTACAGGAATGTGTCAGCCAATCTGGCATCTAGGACACACATCTAACAAACTCTCACTTGACCTAATGTCAATTGGCTACATATCTAAGTCATATCTTCTCAAGGTGGGCTTCGATCTTCTGCTAGCCTAATGGCTTTGTCAGTGGGTCTGCCACATTGTCTGTGAAGTCGACTCTCTTAACCTCGACATAATCTTTTTCGAGGTAATCATGGATCAGATGAAATTGTCGCTCGATATGCTTGGACTTCTGATGAGACCTTGACTTCTTGGCTAGGGCTATGGCACCATTATTGTCGCAGTAAAGAGGGACGGCATCTGATGACATCACTCCAAGCTCTACGGCAAACTTCTTATACCAGAATGCCTCCTCCACAGCTTTCGATGCAGCAATATACTCTGCCTCCATGATGGAATCAGCAATCACCATCTGCTTGAAACTCTTCTAGCTAACTGCACCATCACTGCAAATGAACAGACTCTCAGATGTCGACTTTCGATCATCTATATCAGACATAAAGTCTGAGTCTGTAAATCCCTCAACTTGGAGTTCTCCATTCTCAAAGACTAGAAATAAATCCTTAGTCCTTCTCAAGTAATTAAGGATACATTTCACAGAAGTCCAGTGCTCTTCGCCTGGATTCGACTAATACCTGCTTATGACACTCACAGCATGGGCTATATCAGGTCGTGTACATAGCATGGCATACATGAGGCTTCCTACTGCCGAAGCATAAGGGATCTTGCTCATGCGTTCAATCTCCTCAGGTGTGCTAGGGTACATCTTCTTGGAGAGATGAATGCCATGTCTAAAAGGTACTAAATCTCTTTTGAAGTTTTTCATGCTAAACCTTTTTAGCACCTCCTCTATGTACATCTTCTGTGAAAGTCCCAGCATCCTATTTGGTCTATCTTTATAGACCTTAATACCCAGTATAAAGGATGCTTCTCCTAGATCTTTCATAGAGAACTCCTTAGACAACTATATTTTGACTGAGGTCAACATGAAAATATCATTTTCAATTAGGAGGATGTCATCTATGTGCAGTACGAGGAAGACAACTGCGCTCCCACTGACCTTCTTGAACACACATGGTTTCTCCTTGTTCTTGATGAAATCAAATATTTTGATTACATCATTGAAATGAGTATTTCAGCTCTGAGATGCTTGCTTAAGTCCATAAATGGACCTTTGCAGCTTGCAGATCTTGTGATCATCATCACTGGATGTGAAACCAAGTGACTGTTCCATATAGATATCTTCCTCAAGATATCCATTTAAGAACGCTATTTTCACATCCATCTGCTATATTTCATAATCAAAATAGGCTGCAACAGCAAGCAATATGCAGATAGATTTTAGCGTGGCTACGGACAAGAAGGTATCCTAATAGTCAATCCCTTCACGCTGACTATAATCTTTTGCTATGAGCCTAGCCTTGAGTGTCTCCATATTCCCATCTGCACCTATCTTTCTCTTAAAGATCCATTTACACCTAATAGGTATAATACCATCAGGTGGATCTACCAAGGTCCAGACTTAGTTTGAGTAAATCGAGTCAATTTCTAATCTCATTGCCTCTAACCATTTCTCGAAGTCGATATCTGATATCACCTCGTCATAGGTCTTGGGGTCATCACTATGAGTTTCATTTCCCATGAGGAACATTTTCTCTACTTTCGCTTGTATAGTACCTAAGTACCTTTCAGGAGAATGAAAAATCTTAGTCAATCTACGAGGTGGAAGAGGTTGTGTTAGGACTGGTTCTAATTGATTTGGTTCCTCAGGTTCTTTAGCTCGTTGCTCTTGGGAGACATTCTCCTTGAGCTTAATTATTCTTTCGATGCCACCATCTTGAATGAACTATTTTTCAAGAAAAATAGCATGTCAATTCACAATCACATTGTGATCTTCTGGAACATAGAAATAGTATCCTAATGACTCTTTAGGATATCCTATGAATCGAGCTCTAAAAGATTTGAACTCTAACTTATCCGTCTGCTATCTCTTGACATGAGCCGGACAACTTCAAATTTTGAGATGACTCAGACTTGGCTTCTTACCATGCCATATCTCATACGGTGTGGTAAGAACGATTTTAGAGAAAATCCTATTCAATACATATATTGCTGTCATGAGACAATATCCCCGAAGAAACTCAAGGAGGTCCATGAAGCTCATCATGGAACGGACCATATCTAATAGGATCTAATTCCTTCGTTCTGAAACTCCGTTGAGTTGTGGCGTTCCAGGTGGAGTCCATTGAGAGACTATGCCATTGTCCTTAAGATAGTCTAGGAACTCCCGACTAAGGTATTCACCTCCTCGATCTGATCGAAGAATCTTAATGGGCTTTCCTGTTTATTTTTCTACCTCATGTCTGAATTCTTTGACCTTTTCAAAGGCTTCAGACTTGTGTTTCATTAGAAACACATATCCGTACCTAGACATATCATCGGTGAAGGAATGAAGTAGACATAGTTGCCTCTAGCCGGCACATCAAATGGGCCGCATATATCTGTATGTACTAGGACAAGTAGGTCTGTGGCCCTTTCCCCATATCCTGTAAAAGGGAGCTTGATCATTTTGCCTTGAAGGCATGATTCCCAAACTAGATATGACTCGAAAGTTAATGGACTCAATAGCCCGAATTTTTCCAAATTGTTAACCCTGTCTTCCGCTATATGACCTAGCCTTAGGTGCCACATATACCTATCATTTAGACTATCTCTAGGCCTTTTAATTTCTTTGGCATTCACATTTTGCTTGATATTAAATACAGATATATCAATATGTAGCTGATAGAGACCATTAATAAGAAAATCATTTACAACTTTATTATTTTCATAAAATATGTTACAATGGTTCTTATGAAAGCTAATCACATAGCCTTCTTGTGCTAAACATGAAACAGAAATCAAATTTCTGCTTGTTGCAAGCACATAATAACAATCTCTAAGAACTAAATTTAATCCTAATGGTAATCGTAGAGGGTAGGTTCTCACGGCCACAGCAGGAACTCTTGCTCCATTCTCGACACGTAGGATCGTATCTCCATCCCTCAGCCTTCTACTCTCCTCAAGATCCTACATAGAGGTGCACAAATGAGCACTAGAACTAGAGTTAAGTACCCACTGGATGCAGAGGAAATTGTAAGATTAGATTCTATAGCGAGCATACCTCCAGAAAGACCATCCTTCTTATTCTTCAAGGCGGCCAGGTACTGTGGACAGTTCCGCTTCTAATGGCCGTCTGAATTGCAGTGAAAATATTTTCTCTTTTCAGCAACCTTCTTCTTCGGTTCCATCTTCTTCTTCTTTCCATCCACCTTCTGCTTCTTCGCAAATTTTTTCTTCTTTCCAAAAGATTTTTTTCTTGAAAGAAGTCCACTCCACAGTAAGGACTAAGCTTTTTGAATCCTTTAAAGAAAGCTCAGCCGTAACCAACATGTTCATTAACTCAGTCAAGGTACATTGCATTTTATGCATATAGAAGTTCATGATGAACTGACCATATGCATCAGACAAGGACTGAAGGATCACATCAATCTGAAAATCTCTGTCTAAGATGACATCGAGCTTCTCAAGCTCCTCAAGATCCTTGATCATTATCAAACAATGATCTTGGACTGACTGCCCATCATGCATTTTAGCCTTAAGAAAGTCTTTGGTAGACTTGATACTTGGCTAGCGACTTTGTTCACCAAACAACTCTTGTAGGTGAGCCAACATTTGGCGGGTAGTCATAATATTCTCATGCAGGTACTGCAAGTCATCAGACATGACACCCAACATGTAGTACTTGGCTTTATTATCGTCATCCATCCACTTTTCCAGAGACGCTCTCTGTTCAGCAGTTGGACGTGCTGGCATGGCAGGTGGGTCCTGATCCAAGACATGAGTCAGTTTCTCGAAACCCAGAATAATTCTGTAGTTCCTCAACCAGTCCTTGAAATTGGATCCAGTCAATCTGTGGGTGTCTAGTATTTTGGTCAGGGAGTTGGACGCAGACATATTTTCTGTAGAGAGTCAAAAGTTTCTAGTTAGATTTTATAATCATACTTAATCAATTTATTTAGGGGTTTTATTTTTAAACAAATTAGGCTCCCACTATTTTCTCAGATCCCTACACTCCCTAGGTAGAGATGTAAAAATCTCCATGATTAGTGATTTCTAGTGGGTGGTGCGTCTCACTGACTGGCTCACCACCTCACCTAACAGTTATTGGTGATGGATCAACCGATGAGTGGACAACTCTTGTCCAATGATTTTTTAATCATGGTGCACCCAAAACTTGGTCTCTAATTCATGAAGATCACCATGCCTGAAATATTGCTCCAATCCTTAGTTAAGTCAGACCCATCATTTGTATGAACTAGATTCCAAATTGGGTCCCTCACCATATCCAAAATATTGAGCACAACCCATCCTCTAATCCATAGCAGCCAATGCCTAATGGACATGGTTGCATCTTCCCGATGCAATTGAGCCACTGTAACCAGCCAAGAACAATCAATCCCGAGAAGGGCCCACACATCCACAATGGTGGAAGACCTTGGACTTAATATTTTCTTAGAAAGATTTGATTTAGGTCTCATTAAACTTGACATGATATAGTCATAACAATTAGGACTAACCTAGTGGCATGGGTTAGCTCGAATTGTTAGCTACCTCAAATCAGAACTGGATCGACACATATGGCCAGAAAAGTGAGACCGATGGAAGGGATGTGCTATTAACTCGACAAGAATGCATTCGAGTCGAGTAGCTCTTAATTAAAAATCAGTCGGTCGCATCTGCCCAACTTATCTTAGACACCAAATTGCCGAACCAGAACCAATTGGGTTAGCCTACAATCCAGGCTCTAACCTCTGAGCCAAATTAGGTCTTAACTTGATCGAGTCACATCTGAATGTGATTCAACCTTGACCTAGACTTAATTTTATTAGGCTGGTCAATTATTAGCTTTCATGATCTCACCTAACTAACTTTTGATTCGATTTGATCAACCGCTAGACTTAATTGAGCTACCCAAGCCCGAACCCAATTTTATGAAAATGATTTAGATCTAAAATTCTCAATTTTATACCTAATTTGATTTCATAAGCTTAATTCATTAATTAAGTCTTGGGTTCATAAACAAAATATGTAAAATAAATCTTAGGATTTCAGGATCTAGAATTTTACAGAAAAATAAATTTGATTTCTGATTAAGGATGAACGCACAGCACCCCTACATGCCATAAGAACACCCCATTGAATGGGAAGAGAGGATCTTAAACCCTATTTTATTCTTATGATCGGACGGCCATGAGGAACACCTTAATCAGAAATATTAATTTAACTACAAAACTAGTTAGATCTAAGTTACATATCACATATATAATTTCAGATCTAACTTATACATGCTTTGCATACATCTCATATATTAAAATCTGATCTAATTAACATGCTTTCAGATCTGATATATCACATACAATATCTAAAAAATAAAATTTAAATTAAACTATTCAATATAAAATCTATTCTAGACAGTTACTAGAACAATTCTACAACTAGTCTAGGCATGCAACAGATCAATCTTATGTATTAATTAAATTTTTATTTTTTATTTTTTGATCTGAATATAATATTTATAATATCAAAAAAATAAAGAATAAATTAGATCTAATTTATATTTTAATTATATTAAAATATAAAACTATAAGACTATTCATAGATTAAACTACTCCTAGTCTAGTCATGCATCTCAAACATGTTAGATCTACTTAGATTTAATTTTAAATTTTTTGATTTTAGATCCTATCACATTTGATGTGATATCTAAAATCCATCAATATCAGATAAATAAAAATAAAATTAGATCTAAATTAGATCTAAAATAGAGCCATCAACCTGGCTCTGATACCAATTGAAGAAAAAACTCTGATTTTTTCATCGTAGGATCTTCCAGATCTAATGAGATCTGGGGTGGAATATTTAAAAAAAATATTTTATAATTATTTTAGATCTAATATCTATTAGATCTAATTCTTATTATCTGATATTAAATCTAAAATTAAATCTAAAACCATGAGGAATATAGAAATACCTCTAGGGTAACTTGATTACCCTGTAGATGATCGCAGCAATATCCGAGGTTCTGATGTAGCCACGCAGTCACCTGGCCTCTACTGATATCTACTTGAGTAGGATCTAGATCATCTTCTCCTTGCAAATCTTCACTCCAAAAATTAGATCTGGATCTATTTTGGAAGTTCTTCAAAGAGCTTCTGAAGTTGGAGCAGCGGTTTCTTGACAGATTGCTGCAGCCTCCTGATCAAAGGGCCACCACGCCTTGGACAAGCACCAGATGGATGCCCAACTTCTTGAGCGTGAAGAGGGGAGAGAGAGGATCAGAGGGGGCATAGAGAGGTGGAGGGAATTTAGGGTTTTGCTGGGTATGGTGCATCATATCTTAACCCTAGGCACAGACAGGGTTTAAATAGATCCTGCTGCGCCATGCAGTGCCACATCATTCGACCAATCAAAAAATTTTAATTAATTCTGAAAAAAATTGATTGGTGGAGTGATATCATCTGATCATATCAAATAAGAATTCCCATAATCTCTCCTACTGTTGGTTCCAACACTGGATAAACACAGTGAGATTGGCGCCCAACAGTTTGAGTCGATCAAGGCATCAGAGTCCTCATCTCATGGGACTCTATCCTTATCCAATTGGAGCGCACATTGAATTTGAATATGGCACCTACTTTGAGACCTAATTTAGCAAGTGGGCACTCCACTAAAACTCTCCAATGACCTCTTGCCAAGTCGCCTTCAGTCTAAGGTCCATGGGTCAACGTTTGACCAATGTCCTAAAATGAAAATGGCAGGTGACAGAAATTAACAGGTGCTTGTCTTAAATTCATCTCATGAATTAATACAAATCTTTTTTAAGCTAGACTAACTCTAGTCAGACTGAGAGAAACCTTCTCAAGATTCTCTGGGTGAGTTAAATCACATTTGGCTCAGTCGAGATGGAAAAGATTACACGAGGAGAAAGTTAGGCTCAATCGTGTGCTAGCACGATTTTCTTGAACCTAATTGGATCTAATCCAAATCAATCAAACTGGGCTAGCTCAATTGATGACATCCAGATCCTAACCTTTGCTTGTGTGATCCAATTAGGTTCATTTTTGTATGGTAATGAGACATGTCGTGATCTCATCATTGACATCATCGAAACTCATTTTGATGGACCAGAACTCTTCTGATTCAGACAATTAGAATGATCGATCATCAAGATCATTCTAATTGCTTTCAAAATCCACCAGTGATCCTAGCAGTATATGGTGGCAACCCATCAAAAATGAAGATGAACCTCTTGGTGCAGCTACCTGTGTGATTGAGTTCCTCTATCATGAGTCCCGACTGAATTAGTGTTAAGATGAACTCGTCAAACCCAACATCAGTCATATGAATCAATCGATCGATCTGAGTTTGATGTGAAATTCTAATGAAAAACTCTTTTTCATTATTTCACTCTACCATGGCCATGGGCTTAAGGACTCAATCTTTTGATCATCATAGGACTACTCTCATCTACGAGGTTGATAGATCCCATCTTGGTGCGATTTGGTTCCTACAATGAATATGCTATAGCCAACATACACCTCAGGGTTCTGAATGGCTAGGAGACTGAGTTATGGTATAGTCAAACTATAACACACTCAAGGTGAACTATCGATGTACCTCAGATCAAAGAACTAGACAGACAGCTGCAGCATCGAGCTAGTCATCGACGAGAAGATAGACTTCCTTATGACTGCTCAAAGTGGTCACGCTCAGTACTCTCATTCTCAATGAATATCTATACTCTCGCTCCGGTGTCTCTACACTGTAGACTCAAGATACATCTACCCTAAGAAAACGATCGTACACCAACCTTCCGGATCAATCACCATCCTCATGATGATCCTATGAGCTGTTTATGAGTTAGTTATGTAAATTCATGCCTTAAATTTTTAACTCTTAAAAATATGAATTAACATTTCTACTAACTCAAAAGATATATCACAGACATAATGTACACAATGTGATAGTAGAATAATTCTTTTATTCATTTATAGTCAAAATTATAAATTTGCCCTTAGATTTGTACAGGAATGTGTCAGCCAATCTAGCATCTAGGGCACACATCTAACAAATATGGGCATAAGTATCTCTCAGACCTGAGATCACTATAGTGACTTGCAAGCAACTTATTGTACTTTGATGTCGAACTATCTAGATTTCTAATATAGTGATAGAAGGCTATTGGGTACAGTCAAGTACTTGTGAAATCTATGTGTGGATTAAGATAGAATTAACCCCTCCGAATTATAGGAGTTGATGTATCACTATATGTTAATTTAATAAAGTCTTGACCATGGTAATCTATGAGATGGATTTGAAAGATTGAAATACAATATGGATGAAACACTCTAGGTTGACAATTAACCCTTGATCATCCAGAGCATTCAGGACCAAAGGGATAAATTATTCGGCAATCATATGCATAGGTTCTGAAATATTTTTTTTCAATTATCTGACCTATCTGAATATTGAAAATCATTGCTAGATCATATTTTTGATTGATGTAAAAAATAGTTTCTGTACTACTGGCTTAGTGTTCGAACCTATGGAGTCACACACAAAAATCAGACAATATAGGAAAGTATTGGCCTATGTTTATATGTCCAATTTGAATGTACTCGACTTGATTGAACATATAGACTAACTTGATTGAGAATTAAATTATGGATCAAACAGGATAAAGAGTTGACTATGTCTAGCTAGCATTACACATGAGGTTCAGGTTCAATCCCAGGGAATGAACAGTTTTTGATCTATGATCCAAAGATCAATGAGAGATTGGATTACAATACTAATTAATTTTAGATTAGATCTAATTTAATTAGACTTAATTAGATTCAAAATTTTAATTAGACTATCTCAATCCTAAACAGTTTAAATTTACAGCCTTTCAAAATTATTCGATCAGCTTTGAATTGGATTCGAATTGATCTAATTTTGGATGAATCCTTAGAGCCCATTTTCATTGAGACCTTTCACCTTCATGCTGACTAACACCTAGTATGGGCTGGTTGTGGGCCATCCCAATGGTGTGGCATGGGTGCAAAGTGGTCCATATAAGTGCCAATCCTTTTCATGTAGAATTCTTCTTTGATAAGTTGTGACTATTTAAAGCTTGTTTGAATTAGGAGTTCTATTCTTATTAAGTTATGAAAATATCTATAAATAGAGAGGTCTCTATCTGTGATGCATAGCAATCAGATTGTGAAGAAGTGAGAAAGAGAGAAAGAAAGAGGAGCGTCAAAGAGCTAGTGGGCATCTCTTCTTGGATCCTCCTCCTTGCCGCCCCTTCTCTCCTTGCCATGGCCTCCTCTTGGGTTCCCTTGCTGGTTTAGGCATCACACCTGGCATCTCTCCCTCTCTGGTGTCTTGTAAAGCACTTCATCCGAAGCTTCATCTCGCTTTCTTTAGTGCTTGGCATGCGTGCAAAGTAGAGAACCTGTAGATCCAGCCTACGTGAAGTTGAATCTAGATTCTATGAATTTATCTCTATTCCACTATAATCTAGATAAAGATTTATTTTTATTTAATTAATATATAAAAAAAATTTAGATGTAACTTTGTTATCCGCTAGAAACAAACTTCTTTCCCTTCAATTGGTATCAGAGCCAGGCTTTGATACATAGATGCATAACTAATTTTTTTGAATTATTTTATATTATATATAATTAAAATTTTATGTTAGATATTAAATTAATTTAAATCTATTTAAATAAAATTTATATTTTGATTTGATTGGATTATATGAACCTAATTAATGGTTGATTAAGGTTTGATAATATAATTTTATATCACTGAATTTTATTTAAATAATAATCTAATTTAAAATTTATTTTAAATTAATTTAAATAAAATTTAATATTATTATTTCAGTTATGAAGTTGGACTTATTTCAGATCTAAATTGAATCTATTGTGGAAATGTGTCCCAAAAAGCCAATCGTCAAGCTGTTGCGGTGAGCAACCAAGTATTGTAATTGATTTGTTAATAAATAAAATATATTTGGCATTTTCATCATAACTTTCATTTCTAATAACTCCATTGTTATGATGAAGTCCTTAGGACTATTTAGGTTCGATAAAGAGAGATTTATCATTAGTCCTTAAAACTGTTCACGACCAAATGATAAGCTGTTAATAAGGACAACAGCTTCTATCGAGATAGGTCGCTGTAGCCATATGGGTTGGTTGTCCTCTTAACCAAGGAGTGTGGAACACTGGTATGGCATACAGGTGAGATTAAGGGTACATCATCATCGAACGTGACCAACTCCAGAGCATTCTGCTGTCGAGAATGTCTCTGATGGGATATAGGTATAAGTGTCCCTTAGACTTGAGATCGCCTCAGTGACTTGCAAGCAACTCACTGTGCTTTGGTACTGGACTAACTGAATTTTTAATTTAGGGATGGAAGGCTTCTGGGCACAGTCAAGTACTTGTGAAGTTAGAGTGTGATCGAGATGGGATTGACCACTCCAAGAGTTGGAGAAGAATGAATCGCTGTATTTCAATTTAGCAAAACCTTGGACAGGGTAATCCATCAGATGGATTTGATATTTTGAAATACAATGTGGACAATCTGATCAGAGTTGACAGTTGAACTCTGGGATGTCCTATGATTATTTTGGTCAAGGGGATGAATTATATGAAAACTATATCCGCATGGGTTCTAAGGATGTTGTTCTACACATTCGACCTATCCGATCGTCGGGTACCATTGCTAGATGGTCACTTCGATTGGTATAGAAATTTATTCCTATACTACCGGCTTAGGTTCGGACCTATGAGGTCACACACATTAGAGTTCATGATCCGATCGGATGGTTGATCAACGATTAAGAATCGTTCTAGGGTTAGATGATCAATACGATTGATATTTAACCCAGTGCAAGTGTTGCAGGAGGATCGATTAGCAATTTGATTGTTAATTGGCTTAATTTGATTAAGCCAATGGGCTGAGATTAAGTCTAATTAAATATAATTTAATTAAATTTAGTTTGGGCTTGATTGGATCAAGTCCAATTGGTTTATTGGATAAGCCAAGTGCAAGAAAAAACTAGTCCTAGTTCAACTAGGACTTGGGTCAATCTAATTTCTAATTTGATTAGAAAATTAAATCAAATTTAAATCAAATTTAATCTGATTAAATTAGGTTCTTAATTGGGTTAAGACCTATTTTAAATGGGTTGATCTAATTTTGATTTGATTTGGTTTGGGAAACCAAATTAAAATAAGTCATAAGATAGAATCCTAGTAAGACTAGGATTCCACCTTGCGCCACATAAGCCTTCTCCATGCCCTCTCTCTTATTCAACGCCAATCTCCACTTATTTTGTGTGACAAAAGCCCTCTCCCTGATCTCTCCCACGTTCACAAAAGGTCTCCTCTCTTCTTTCATACATGGAAGGTGGTTTGGATCAAATCTAAAAGGAATAAGTTTGGATTTCGAATTCTATGAGATAGAGTTTTAGAAATCCAAAACTCTTTCAATTTTGCACCGAATTTATCCAAATTTTTTTTGGAATTTTTATGGATTTTAGGGTTTACATTGTGCACCCTTTTCTAGTGAGCCATGTACAAAAATATGGAGGAGGTGATCAAGAGTTGGGCGTCCATTAACTTGCCATGTTTGGATAAGCCTTGACTAGGTGTTTGACCTAGACAAGGACTCTATCATATCTCTCTATATAAGATGAGTTTCTTTATGAAATTTTAGGAAAAGTCAGAGATTTGAGAGACCTTTATCCAAACCAAAAATTAGAGAGAAATACTTTTGGGTCGTGGAGATATGAAAGATATAAGTTTGGGTATCTAGAGAGAAAAACGTGAAGAAGAAGAGGGTCTTCTTCTAGGGTTTTTGTTTTCATATCTTTCCTCCCTCCATCTTGAGTTTTCTGAAAGTGTCTCAGATCTGAAACTCATCCTTTTACTTTCTATCTTTGGAAGAGTCCAAATCAAGAAGAAGGAGGCACCTGATCAACCATCAAAGAAGGATCAGTGCAGTACTAGCATACTGTGCTGATTTCCTGAAGCAGGACTTCTAATCGAGATTCGTGGGCTCGTGTGGATGACTCCTAGAGGCCGGATGCATGTGCGGCTTGCAACATCATCCTTAAGCCCAGATCAGCAAGGTTAGAGCATCTAACTTGCAAGGTAATAGATCTGATCTATTGATTAATACATACATTAGATGTGGTATAGAACATGTTGATATGATCAACATGTAGTTTATGCTTATATTTATATATTTTAATTTTTGATTTAATGTTATGTAATAATCATGTAATAGGATCTTAGATCTAGAATTTTCTGATTTTAGAAAATAAATTTAATTTATTTTAGTCTTCCGCTGTATGATCTTGAAAAAGTTTTAAGATCTAACCCTGAAACCCTAGATCTGGTTCCTACATCTATTTTGATAGATTTTCAGATTGAATTCTAACAAATTTATACTATATCAAAATAGATTTAACCAAAAAATTAATCCTTATGTATTTATGTTTGCATCTAATTAATTTTTTAAATGAATTAAATCAAAATTAATATTTTATAATAATATAAGATATATTCAGACCTGATATGATGTATATGATGCATCAAATCAAATTAGATTAGATAAAGAATATGATTGATAAGATCAAAGATATGTTCATGACATAAATTATTTTGTCAAAATAGTATATTGATGTAATTGCACATAAAATTAATTTTTAGATCTTAGTGGCCTAGTACTTGGATTGATGCGATTATCAGACCATCCGGTCATAAGAGATTGAAGGGATTAACCTCCTTTTCTTATCCATTTGATGGGTTCTTTTATAACGTGTAAGGGTATTATTATGATTCGGTTTCATGAAAAAAAAAAGTGAACAAATTTTTTGAATTATTTTGATCATAAATATATTTAGATTAGATCTAAAGTGACTTATGATTTATTACAATTAGATAAATTTAGATATAAAATTATTTTAGGAATCTGGAATAGCATGTACATTAGATGTAATCGGTATTGATCTAAAAGTTGTCATGATGCATGTGATGTATGTATGAAGTTTAGATCATACCTATGCATGTTTAATTATAAACATATTATGAAAATTTATTTTCATGAGTTAAAATATATGGTATGCTTCATTTTAAATCCTGATAGAATAGTTCTACAAACTGAAACACATATTTTATGCACTTAATTTTGAATTAAGTTTGAATGAACTAGATTTGAGAATTGAAGATCATTAAAACATCACATAAATCAATGGGCCATGTGTTAGTATGAATCAGGTCCTCTAATGGGTTAGACCTAGGGTTGGAAATACATATGGACTTAGTAGAGAAATTGGTTAAATCTAATCAAGTATTGAATTAAATAAGGTCAGAATTTTTCTAGATCAACCTCAATAGTTTGAAGTTGATCAAATCCATATTTTGACCTTAATAAATAGACCATGATCATGGCTCCTTGGTTGAGCCGAATCTTCTGGTGGATCAAATCGAAACTAATTAATCAGTTGGTGTCCAAGATAAGTTTGGCAGATTCGATCAAGTATTTTTAATTGGAAGCTACTCACCTAGATATGTCTATGGTGAATTAATGACATATCCCTCCTACTGATCTCACTTATTGAACTAACATGATAGATTATGTTTTGATTAGATCACTAGTCGATTCATGCTAATCCATGCCATCAAGGTAAATCAGTGTGATTGATTTAGGTATCTTTAGACCAGCTTGTGTCTAATCATCTATATGACTTGGTGAAGTCAGTGGAAGGATTACATCTGGTAGGTCAACTTCTCTTATTCTCAGATCAATGAAATCAAATCTTCTAAATTATTAGGTCCATAAAATGCATAAAATGATACAGTTATGATGATAACTTGCTCATAGCCTCTCATTAAGGTACGTGTATAAGTCCAATATTTCAAATAGATATTGGAGGTGCTACACGACTGGTGTCTATTACATATTAAAATTATCATCCATCATATGACCATCTTATTATACCTTCAGATCAATGCTCAGGTTGGTCGAGCTACACTCAGACCTAGATATTCATTTATTAGATGCACTTGGTATTATCTTGTTAATGGTTGGATCTAATCTGAATTTTCAATAGAGGCACCACATGCCTATTGAAGAGATGCCCGAGGCAAAACTTAATTGTTAGAAGTTATTTGAAGAAACAATTGATTATGAACCTACCTATGGATACACTAGGGTTAGTCGAGCTACACTCAAACTGGAATGTAGTTTGTATAGATTCTAGTACTTACTAAGAATTAATGTAATTCTCGAGTTGGAGGTAGAGGCTATCAATTCGTACAAAATAGTAAGAGAATCTTTAGACTAAAATCCATATCTTTGGGATTAAAAATAATTCATATACTAATAGGCTTTTATTTTTTCATTCAGCTATAGCCAACACACTATCTCTCTGTTAGCTATTGGACAGCGACAAGCTTATTGGACCCAACTTTGAAAGCTAGTGTCAAAAGTTGAAGATCATCTTGGAGCATGAGAGGATTCTATATGTCCTTATAGATGAGGACCTAAAGAACCTGCTACTAATGCTCCTCGTGCCATGAGAGATACTTATCTAAAGGGGCTCAATGATTGTATGACTGTGTGTTGTGTGATGAGAATAGCTATGAACAATGAACATAGCTATAAACTTAGATGCGCAGCCAGAGCAGATCATCAAATGTTAAATGAGCCTATGGTACCCCTGAGGATATGGAGAGACACAAATCTCCTGTGCATTGTTCAATGTCCGTATGCGAGAGGAAATTTAGTCATCGATTATGTATTGTACATGACTGAACAGATTGAACGTCTGAGTAAATTTTAACTTTCCGTTGCATGAACAGTTAGGCAAGGATGCTAGCCTCAACTTGCTATTGAAATTTTACCTATCCTTTCTTAATCATTACAGAATGACGAAGCCTAATAGAACTACCATAGTTTGCTAGGATTACTGCAGACTTTTGAGAAGGACCACCAGCTCCAAAAGGAGTCAGTGCATATTATGGGAGGTTCATCTGCAGGTCGTTGATCTTCTAGGGAGGAAAGAAGAAGAAGGTGCAGAAATTTTGTGCCACCAATCCTAAGCAGAGCAAAACATCAAAAAGTTGACAAGACCAGGTAGAATGCTTTTTGCAAGAGCTGGGTCATTGGAAAAAAATTATCTTACTTATATAGCCATCCTTGACCCAAATAGTCCAAAGAACAAGAGAAAGAAGCAAATGATTGCTTCACAAGATACTTATATGATAATCCTTGTAATTTCTCTATTTGTGATACTACTACCTGGATATTGGGTACCAAAAGTTTGATTAATATATGTAATTCATTGCAGGGACTGTAGGAAAGTAGAAAGTTTCGAAAGAGCGAGCAATTCCTGAACATTGAAGATGGAAGTCTTGTTCCAATCTTGACTTAAAAAATTTTGCAGCTTATCTTCGAGTCCAGTAGTATCATATTAAATGATTGTCACTATTGTCCGTCTTTTTTGATGAATGTCATCTCTGTAGGCCTTTTGACCAAATTTAATTTTAAGTTTATAATAAAAGATAATTTTTATGATATCATTATGAATGTATTATAATTATACGTGAA
>NC_025996.2:103453542-103522248 GCF_000442705.2 Elaeis guineensis | reverse complement strand
TTTGCACTGTAAGGGTAAACCTTACAGCAGGACAACCTTGCAGTTTGTGATTGATCTAAAATTTTAATTTCAGATTTAATAATCAGATTATAAATTAGATCTAATCTAAGAAATAATCTAAGCATGTATAAATAATCATGTAATAAAGAACCTGGCTCTGATACCAATTGTAGGAACCAGATCTAGGGTTTCAGGGTTAGATCTTGAAACTTTTTCAAGATCATACAGCGGAAGACTAAAATAAATCAAAATTTATTTTCTAAGATCAAAAAATCCCTAGATCTAAGATTCTATTACATGATTATTACATGACATTAAATCAAAAATTAAAATATATATAAATATAGTATGAACTACATGTTGATCATATCAACATGTTTCTATGCTAGCTACATCTAATGTATGTATTAAATAATAGATAAGATCTATTACCTTGCAAGTTAGATGCTCTAACCTCGCTGATCCGGGCTTAAGGATGATGTTGCAAGCCGCACACGCGTCCGGCCTCTAGGAGTCGTCCACACGAGCCCACGAATCTCGATCAGAAGTCCTGCTTCAGGAAATCAGCACAGTATGCTAGTACTGCGCTGATCCTTCTTTGATGGTTGATCAGGTGCCTCCTTCTTCTTGATTTGGACTCTTCCAAAGATGGAAAGTAGGAGGAGTTTCAGATCTGAGACGCTCTCAGGAAACTCAAGATGGAAGGAGGAAAGATATGAAAATAAAAACCCTAGAAGAAGACCCTCTTCTTCTTCACATTTTTTTCTCTAAACACCCAAACTTGCATCTTTTATATCTACACGACCCAAAGGTATTTCTCTCTGATTTTTGGATGGCAGAAAGAACTCTCAAATATCTATCTCCCCCTCAAATTTCATGAAGAAACTCATCTTATATAGAGAGATATGATAGAGTCCTTGTCTAGGTCAAACACCTAGTCAAGGCTTATCCAAACATGGCAAGTAAAGGGACGCCCAACTCTTGAGCACCTCCTTCATATTTTCGTTGATGGATCAACAGAAAAGGGTGCACAATGTAAACCCTAAAAGCCACGAAAATTCCAAAAAAAATTTGGATAAATTTGGTGCAAAATTGAAAGAGTTTTGGATTTCTAAAACTCTATCTCATAGAATTCGAAATCCAAACTTATTCCTTTTAGATTTGATCCAAATCACCTTCCATGTAAGAAAGAAGAGAGGAGACCTTTTGTGAACGTGGGAGAGATCTGGGAGAGGGCTTTTGTCGCACAAAATAAGTGGAGATTGGCGTTGAATAAGAGAGAGGGCGTGGAGAAGGTTTTTGTGGTGCAAGGTGGAATCCTAGTCCTACTAGGATTCTGTCTCATAACTTGTTTTAATTTGGTTTCCCAAACCAAATCAAATCAAAATTAGATCAACCCAATTAAAATAGGTCTTAACCTAATTAAGAACCTAATTTAATCAGATTAAATTAGATTTAAATCTGATTTAATTTTTTAATCAAATTAGAAATTAGATTGACCCAAGTCCTAGTTGAACTAGGACTAGTCTTTCCTTGCACTTGGCTTATCCAATAAACCAATTGGACTTGATCCAATCAAGCCCAAATCAAATCTAATTAAATCATATTTAATTAGACTTAATCTCAGCCCATTGGCTTAATCAAATTAAGCTAATTAGCAATCAAATTGCTAATCGATCCTCCTGCAACACTTGCACTGGGTTAAATGTCAATCGTATTGATTATTTAACCCTATAACGATTCTTAATCGTTGATCAACCATCCGATCGGATCATGAACTCTAATGTGTGTGACCTCATAGGTCCGAACCTAAGCCGGTAGCATAGAAATAAATTTCTATACCAATCGAAGTGACCATCTAGCAATGGTACCCGACGTCCGGATAGGTCGAATGTGTAGAACAACATCCTTAGAACCCATGCGGATATAGTTTTCATATAATTCATCCCCTTGACCAAAATGATCATAGGACACCCCAGAGCTCAACTGTCAACTCTGATCAGGTTGTCCACATTGTATTTCAAAATATCAAATCCATCTGATGGATTACCCTGGCCAAGGTTTTGCTAAATTGAAATACAGCGACTCATTCTTCCCCAACTCTTGGAGTGGTCAATCCCATCTCGATCACACTCTGACTTCGCAAGTACTTGACTGTGCCCAGAAGCCTTCCGTCCCTGAATTAGAAATTCAGTTAGTCCAGTACCAAAGCACAGTGAGTTGCTTGCAAGTCACTGAGGTGATCTCAAGTCTAAGGGACACTTATACCTATATCCCATCAGAGACATTCTCGACAGCAGAATACTCTGGAGTTGGTCACGTTCAATGACGATGTACCCTTACATCTCACCTGTATGCCATACCAGTGTCTCCACACTCCTTGGTTAAGAGGACAACCAACCCATATGGCCTACAGCGACCTATGCTCGATAGAAGCTGTCGTCCTTATTAACAGCCTATCATTTGGTCGTGAACAGTTTTAAGGACTAATCGATAAATCCTCTCTTTATCGAACTTAAATAGTCCTAAGGACTTCATCATAACAACGGAGTTCATTAGAAGATGAAAGCTTATGATGAAAATGCCAAATATATTTTATTTATTAACAAATCAATTACAATACTTGGTTGCTCAACCGTCAACAGCTTGACGATTGGCTTTTTGGGACACATTTCCCAACACACTGAGTACCAACGTATAATCCCCATTGGCGGGGCCCACTGAAACATAGTTAGGCTGAGAGCATAAATTCGGTCTGTATCAAAATACTTTATATCATAATATATCATAATTTTTCACTGAACATGTGCATAATCGACGTACCATAATATTTCAAAAGCACTTTTCTTCCAAAACATAATTTCATAAATCATGCATAATTTCAGAGAATAATTATTTATTTTCAGAATAAATATGGAATATCTCGAGAGGATGATTCATTACTTACCTTTCACGGAGCACTGAATGAACAGATCGACTAACTTCTAGGAGATTCTTCCGTGCCTATTATCCAAAATTATATTTTTACATTAATTTTAATTCAAAATTAAATCTAACAAATCCCAAAATTAAGACCTCACTTAAAATCAGACTCTTCGCTAAACTCGATCAAAATCATCAATGAAGCCTTCCACTTCGCTAATCCTAAAGGAATAACTTTAGAGAGAGAGAAATCCATCAAGAGAGAGAAACAACCTAGAGAGAGAAAATTCTAGAGAGAGAAAGTAGAGAGAGAAAGTCCAATTCCAGAGAGAGAAAGTCAGGGTTCAGACTGAAAGAAGAGAGAGAAAAGAGAGAAACTCTCTCTCTCATCATTTTTTTTATTTTATGTATTTATTTATTTATTTATTTGTTCATATATATATATATATAAATGTATATATATATTTATTTATTTATTATTATTTTTTTTTTTCTTTTTTTTCTTTTCCTTTTTTTTCTTCTTTTTCTTTTCTTTTCTTTTCTTCTTTTTCTTTTTTTCTTTTCTTTTTCTTTTCTTCTTCTTCTTCTTCTTCTCGGCACTTCCCGCACTGGAATAGGGGACCGGCGTCCCCTTCTTTTGCCGGGCCTTTCAGGCCACGACCGTCATGGCGTAGGTCGGCGGCAGACGGGGGCCACTCCCCCGGTCACGGAGGAGTATGGCTGGTGGTCGATTACGATCGCCGACGCCGAAAAATCAAAGAAAAAGAGGCTCAAAAATAGGGTCTCTTTTCCGACCGAAAATCGACGACACTCATCGCCGGCCACCTCAAGCAAAGGTACGGAAAGATAGGGAAGGAAGAGAGGAAGGAAAGGAAGACTCACCCCGACCTCCGGTGACCTCATCGGCGAGCAATCACGGCGAGAAACCGAACGGTGTCCGCGGCTTTGATCGAGAAAAACGGAGAGAAAGAGAGAGGGAGGAGGCTGATGTTCGGTCTCAAGGGAGAGGGGGTCGTCTTATAGAGGGACCCTAGGACTCCGAGGGGTCCTAGGATTCTCGATTTTGCCCGGTCTCGCCGGAGAAGAAGACTCCTATCGGGAGTCTTCTTCCCGGTTTGAATCCTCTGTTTTTTTTTTTTTTTTTTTTTTTGGGCTTTGGTGGGCTGAATTGGTTTTGGGCTATAACAATTAGTACATAAATTATTAATACTAAAGACTTGAACTTTAGTCTAATGTTTCTCTCAGTATTTTAACGAACTGGTAGCCTCATCCTCCAATTCGAAGAATTACATTAATTCCTTAGTGGGTATTAGAATCCACACAGACCACACACGAGCCCAACTTTGGTTGGTCAACCCATGTGCATCTATGGGTAGGTTCATAATCAGTTTTTTATCTAAATAACTTCTAGTAATTTATTTTGCCCCAGAACCTAATCAGTAGGCTTTGGCCTCCACTGAAAAGATCTGGTTAGGTCCAACCATTAACATGACTTGATTTAGTGAATCTGACCAATAAATGATCAGGCCTGACTTTGGCCAGCCAACCTGACCACCATCAGAGAGACTCAATTAGATTATCATATTATGAATGATAATTCCATTAGTCAATAAGCACCAGGCCTTTGGGCCTCCAGTGATTATTAAACTAATGGACTCATTATCACTCACTTAATGGGAGGCTATGACTTAGTTATCAGTATAACTTAATCATTTTTAGGGACTTAATAATTTTTGAAGATTTTATTAAAAGATAGAAGAGAAGAAATTAACCAGCCAATTTCAATCCTCCCACTGACTTCACCAAGTCAGATTAAAAAGGATTTAATTAAAGCTGGCATTAGGAGCACCTAAATCAGTCACACTGATTTACCTAATGACATGGGTGAGCCCTAATCACCAAGTGATCTAATCAAAACCTAACTCACCAGGTTGGCCAGGTAAGTGAGATCAGTGGTGGGGATATGCCATTAACTCGTCAGAGATCGTATCAATGCGAGTAGCTCCCACTTAAAAACCACTGGTCAGACTGTCGAACTTACCTTAGACACCAACCGGTTCATTAGTTTTAATTTGATCAACTTAGTAAATAGGGTTCCACCGTGTAACCATGAATTAAGTCCATCTTGGTCTAGTTAAAGACATGGACCCATTCAACTACAACTATTGGAGTTGAATCTAGAGTGTCCTTGACCTAATCTAATTCAATTTTTGATTAGATTTGACCAATTACTCTAATTTAGTCTATTTCTTTAAGCTAACCTTAGGTCTAACCCAATTATGGACCTAATCCATTTAACCCATTGACCACAAGTTTATGCAATTGTCTTAGGTCTTAATTCACAATTCTAGACCAACTAGACAACACTTAATTCTTTTAATTATGTATTTGGACTGATGGGTCAGAGTTTGGCATTTCAAAAATAATTTTTAAATTTGAAAGATTTTATTTTCTGTTCACCAAATGTATTGACTCATTTCACAAACGGATCAGCACATTTCATAAACAGCAATCCTATTGTTAATTACATAATAAAAAATAACTCAATCAAAATAAATCATGAATATTCCTTTAGATCTAATCTAACACATTCATGATAAATTTTACAATTGAATCTTTACAATTATGTCCTTTCGCTGCTTCGTCTGCATGGGATATAATCGCTCGACACCCCTACCGCCATAGGAGAACCCCATCGAATGGGAGGAGAGGGCCTTTAAACCCTACTTTTCTCCTATGATTGGATAACCATGGCAACCAACCAAATTAGACTACTTGCTACTTGGATCAAGTATATCTAAATATACCAATTTCAAAATTTAAATTTTAAATTTTAAATTTTAAATTTTAAATTTTGAATTTCAAATTTCAAACAAATTTCAAATTTCAAATTTTTGAATTTCAAAATTTGAATTTTAGGTTTTGAATTTTAAATTTAAAATTTCAAACAAATTTCAAATTTCAAATTTTAAATTTTAAATTTTGAATTTCAAATTTTTGAAGTTTGAATTTTGAATTTTAAATTTTAAAATTTAAATTTTAAATTTTGAATTTTAAATTTCAAATTCAAATTTCAAATTTAAATTTTTAGATTACTACTTAATCTATGCATGCAAATGTATATCATATTTTAGAACCCGCTCTGATACTATTTGTGGGAATTTTGATGCAGGGGTAAAACAGTAATTTTAAAACTTTTTCAAAAATTATAATTTTACAGTAAAAATTATTAATTAATCTAATTAATTAATATGTATTAACCCTATACAAGGATCTAAATATGATATATATAACATGTATTTAAATTTAAAATTTTAAATTTTACAGTAAATATTTTACTGTTATGTATTCAGAACACATTACCTTCGTGCAGGTAGTCGATCGCCACAGTCTGATCATCGTCGAAAAAGTCTGATTATTGTAATACAGCCACACAGATGTCTAACCTTCATAGATCATCCACACAAAGCTTCCGGTCTGATCGGCTCCTCACGAATGCTAGTTCGTTGCAGAACCCTTTCGACAACTGATGCTGATCGAACTCCTTCGATCGATGTCTACTGACTCTTTGGATGCTCTAGATCATCAACAGAGGTACTTGAGAGGTTGATGAAGTTCTCTCTGAAGTTTGGTGGGCACACGACACTTGTAGCTCACCTTCTCACTTCCCGAACCCTAGGTAGAAACCCTAGGGTGCTCTCAGAAAAACCCTGCACCCTTTCTGTTTCTTTTCTTTTCTCTTCTTTTCTTTTCTTTTCTCACACAGAAGGCCGTTCTCACACCACCCTTTCACTCTCAGATCAGATATATGCATGCCCCACCTTCTCTTTCCTTTTAAAATGGTGCAAGACCATGTCTTTACAGCGTTTTCACCGCGTGATAGGATAAAGCTAGGTGGTTGCTCACTTGAATTCAAATCTAATTTGAATTCAAATGCCAACCAACCAATCTTTATTCACTCTTGGCATGAGAAGAAGGGGTCGTGGGTTCTTTGTACGTGGAGAATTTACACGAGAAACTTTTTCTCGTGTAGAGTAAGTGGCGCACAAGTGGATAAGGTGGCGCATGAGATTAGTTGCCCATTCAAATTCAAACTTCATTTGAATTTTAATGGCCAACCAACCATCTTTATCCACTCAAAATGGTGCACAAAGGAGGGGCGTGGGAAGGCTTCTGTGTGGGAGAAAATTCATGAGAACTCATTTCTCATGAATTCAAATAGGCGCAGGTGAGGTGAGGTGGCACAGGGAGATAAGTCAAAGGTGGTTTCAAACCTAATTGAACCACCCTTATTAAAATAGGTTAGGCACAATTAGACTAAATTAAACCTAACATAATTAGGCTTAATTAGGCTCAATAAAATTCTAATCAAATCAAAAATTGACTAAGCCCAACCCTTGATCAGATCAGGGACCAAACCACCTTGACGATTAGGTCAACTCTTAACCTAATCGGGTCAAACCCAACTGAATCCAATTCAATTGGACTTGATCCAAAAATAATTACTCAATCAAATTGAGTTAATTAGTGATAAAATCACTAATTAAATCTCTCATAAATACTGAGTCCAAATTTGATGGGCAATCAGACATCAAAGTTCATTGATATGAAACCTTGATCGAAGAGTCCCAAATCAGTGGGACTCTTGACCTCTGTACCCAAAATGTGTGGAACTCATGATCAGAGAATCTTGATTCTCGATCACAGAGTTTCATACATGTAGGACTCAGAGTCCCCAAGCATTAGGATTCTTGGTCGAAGAGTCCCAGTCCAGTGGGACTCTTCACCAGCCATCAGATCAGATAGGAACCTCTAATGTGTGTGACCCTGCAGGTTCAAACCTAAGCCGGCAGCATAGGAACCAATTTCTGTACTAATCGAAGTGACTATTTAGCAATGGTACCCAACATCCGGATAGGTCGAATAGTCACAATCGCAACACTCAGAACCTACGCGAATATGGTTACTGTATAATTCATCTCTTTTGACCCCTGTGTATAGGATGACTTAGGGTTAAACTATCAACCCTGATCAGATCATCCGAATCGTGCTCAACTCAAACAGTCCTGTGACTCCTCACTAGGACTACTCTGGCCAAGATTTTGCTAAATTGAAACATGACTGTACACAACTCCTAAACTGGAGTGGTCAATCTCATCTTGACACACACACCGATAAGTCAAGTATTTGACTACAACCAGCAGCCTTTCGACACTGAATTAGAAATTTAGGTAGTCCAGTACCTAAGTGCAGTGAATTGCTTGCAAGTCACCATGGCGGTCTCTGGTCGGAGGGACAGTTATACCCATATCCCATCGGAGCAAATCTTGATAGCAGAAAATACTCCAGAGTCGGTCACATTTAGTGCAGATGTACCCTTACATCTCACCTGTATGCCATACCAGTGTCTCCACACTCCTTGGTTAAGAGGATAACCAACCCATATGGCACACAATGACCTATGCTTGATAAACATTGTTGTCCTTGGTAACAACGTATCATTTAGTCGTGAACAGGTTTAAGGACTAAACGATAAATCCTCCTTTATCGAGTCTAAATAGTCCTAAGGACTTTACCACAACACAGGAGTTCATTAGAAGATGAAACAATTTGTGATGAAAAATACCAAAATAACTTTTATTAATTTATAATTCATATACTAATACAAGAAAGAACACAACCGTCAACAGGCTGACGATTGGCTTCGGGAAACTATTCCCAACACTCTACTACTGATAAGCATGGTATGAAGCTTTCACTGATGTCAAGCAGCCGCACAGGTCGTTCGACCTCTACAGATCATCCACTCGAAGCTCTAATCGGATCTTCCTTTGCGGGAGTGCTAGCTCGCATTGAAGGCTCTGGATGGCTGATTCAAGCTTTTTTCTTCAGATCTCTTAGACTCTTTTATGAGGAGGTGATGGTGTGGAAGATTATACAAGACTCACTCTTGTATTTTTCTTCTCATAAAGCCTAGAGATGAAACCCTAGAACCCACTACTCACGCTTGAGAGGAAGAACACTTTCTTTATTTCTCATGCACGAAAGCCCAACCCACTCTCAACTTTTTACATCCCCTCTCTCAAATTTTTTACACCAAAAATCACTTCTAATCTCGCACAAAACTGATCCCCTTTTAAGGTTGGCATCCTAAGGAAGATAAGGATAAGAATAAGGTAGTTTCGATTCAAATTCAAGTGTTGGTTCATCCTTATCACCAATTCAAATCAAATTTGAATTAAATTTTGGATCAAACTTTATCCTTATCTTATAAACTCAAAGAAGGGTCGATCAATATTAGAATGGTACAAAAAATCTCATGCAAAAATACTTTATGCATGGAGAAATGTGGTGGCGTGAAGAGGAGAGTCCAACTCAATTTGGACTCTAGGTTTTCACTCAAATTCAAATCAATTTGAACTCAAATTTAAACCAAACAATTTTTAATTCAAAAAGACTAAGATAAAAACATAGGAAAGGCTTTTGGGCATAAGAAAAAGTCACATAAAATATTTCTTATGTGAAGAATAAGAGGGCACAGATAAAAGAGGTGCAAGAGATTCGAATTTGAATTATTTTTCTCATCCAACTAGATTCTTAACCCAACCAAATTATGTTAAATCCAATTGAATCATTAAACTCAATCTAATTAAGAAGCAAATAGTTTTGATTAAATCTTATCAAATTAAAAATTAATCAACCTCAAGTCCTGATCATATCAGGAATCAAACAACCTTAGTGATTAGGTCATCTCATAATCTAATCGGGTCAAACCAAATTGAATCCAATTCAATTAGATTCGATCCAAATCTCAATGCTCAATTAAATTAAGTTAATTAGTAATCTAATTACTAATCAATTCTCTCATAATTTATTAACAATTAGCGAATTGATTTATTGTAACTTTTGCATAGGGTTAATCATCAATCGAATTGACTATTTTACCCTGGAATGATTCTTAATCATTGTTTAGCCATATGATCAGTTAGAATTTTTTTTTTAGTGTGACCCTATAGGTTTGAACCTAAGCTGATGGTATAAGAACAATCTTTCTATACCAATCAAAATGACCATCTAGCAATGATACCCGACGTCCGGATAGGTCGAAAGATTGTAAAGCATCATTCAAGAACCTATTGGCATATGGTTACTGTATAATTCATCCCTTTGACCTAAATCCTCAAGGTGACTTAGGATTTAACTGCCAACCTTGATATGGTCATCCACATTGTATTTTAATTTTTAAAATTTATCATATGGATTACCCCGGCCAAGATTTTACTGAATTGAAACACACTGATACATTAACTCTTATTTATTCGAAGGGGTCAATTCCATCTTGACTCACACACCAATTTCCCAAATACTTGACTATACCCAGAATCTTTTATCACTGAATTAGAAATTCAGATAGTCTGGCACCAAAGCATAGTGAGTTGCTTGCAAGTCATCGTGATGATCTCAAGTCGGAGGGACACTTATACCCATATCCTTTGCAAGCTACTCTTGATAGCAGAGTGCTCAGCAAGTGGTCATGTTTAGTGAGATATCCTCCTACATCTCACTTGCATGCCATGCCAGTGTCTCCACACTCCTTGGTTAAGAGGACAACCAACGTATATAGCACACAATGACCTATACTTGATATAGCAATCATCCTAATAATAGTATATCATTTGGTTATGAGCTTAAGGTTTAAGGACTAAACGATATATCCTCCTATATCGAATCAAATAGTCCTATGGACTTCATCACATAACAGGAATTCAAAATGAGATGTACACAGTGATGAGAATTAAATAATATTTATTAATTCAACAATTCATATATAATTATAATGATAAGCACAACCGTCAACAGACTGATGATTGACTTTGGGACACAATTTCTAATAAACAGTCCTCTAAAATTTGAATTTTTTTCTCTAAGAAAATTCAACCTGCTGAATCTGAACGAAGTCTGGATTATGATCAACACTTGATTTCTTTCCTGGATCTTCTTCTTCTCCTCTTCTCTAACCTTTCTCTTTGCTTTGTGTTGCTGCTAGACACCAGAACCAGCAAGGATTGGATGCCCAACAGCCTTGGGCGTGTGGAGGATGTGGGTCATCCCAACCAGATGGGCGTGTGGGATGCCCAAAGAAGCAGAAGAGAGGGAGAGGAAGAGAGGGCATGGGAAGATCTCTTAAGCATAAGGCGCTGGTGGTATGGATGCTCTAGGGATCTTAGGGGAGGTCCCTTTAAATAGGCATGAGGATTGAATCTTATTCAATCTCATAATATAAGTCCTACTTGCATTAGGTTTCCTAATAACTTAAGTTATTCAACTTACATTCGGAATCCTATTAGGCACCAACTCTTGGATCCTTTGCATCCATTATTTCACACCCACTTTTGCACTCAAGGGACACCCCATATCAGATTAATAAGTCCTCTAATCATAGGATACGCCCAACTTGATCAAATCAAGGTGGTGCCCAAGAATAACTATCAAAGAAATTAATAAGGGACTTGCATCCTTAATTCATATGATCCAAAATCTTTGACACCCAATAATTAGAGTCTCATGAATCTAATTCATGTAGATTATTAGTTGATAATTAAATTTGAATTATCTTATCAAATAAAAAATCCAAACGAAAAGATGAATTCGGTCCAACCATGTGCTAGCAAGGTTATCTTGAACCCAATCAGGTTTCTCTAAACCCAATTGACACTTTATAAGCTCAATTGCTAATTTCAGGCCTAATCCATTTGTTGTGTGACCCCATAGGTTCAATTCTATTTGGTAGTGAGATATACAATGATCTATATCAAAGTATCATCTAACTCATCAAAGATTGTCGATCCAGAATAACTCTAGTGAGCTCTCACAATCCACCAGTGATACCTAGTAGTATGTAGTGGCAACCTAGTAGAATTAAAATGAACCTCTAGGTGTAGTTAACGTGTGATTCAATCCTTTTATCGTGAGTCCCGACTAGATGACAGGTCATGGATAAATCGTCAAACCTCAACATCAGTCATATGATAGATTCGATTAGCTCAAGTCTAGTTATGACTTTTATGAAAAAAAATTTTCATCAATCATACTACGTGGCCACAGATTCTCGAACTTAGCTTCTCAAATCCTATAGAACTACTCTTTTCTACCAAGGTTGATAAATCCCATCTTGATGTGCACCCTACCCCTACAATGGACCAACTATCGCCAACATCCACTACAAGGGCTCATTGAGATCTATATTTATATGTCAATTAAACTCCAATAGCCTCACTATGGGTAGTAGTACAATCTCAGATCAAAGGACCATTCAGACAACTACAGCATCGAGTTGATCACTGACGGTCGAGTAGAAATCTAAGTGATCTCTCGTATGATCATGCTCAGTACTAGTTGTTCTCTAAAACTATCCATCCTTGTTGTCCAGTGTCTCTACACTGTAAACTAGAGACTCATCTATCTCGAAAGAAGTGAATTGTATGTCAGTATATCTGGATCGATCATCATCCTCATGATGATCCTATGATCGAGAGTATTTAAGAATTAAATACATGGCTCTAATTCTCAACACCTTAAGAATATGTATCGAAACTAATTTCATAGATGATTCAAAAATACATTACATTTTAATGAAAAATAAATTTATCCTTTATTGATCAAATCAATGTATTAAGTACATTATTGTATCCTTGAGTTATTACAATGTGTCAGCCATATTGGCTTCTAGGACATACATCTAACAGTACAATCATGTACAACCTAGATGATTGCCTTTAGGACATATTTTTCAACAACTCTTACTTGGACTAAAGTCAATCAGATTAGTATCAAGTACCCATCTTTCATTTATGATCATCGAACTCCTTAGATCTGATTGTTCTAGTCAATAGGTCGGTCAAAATTTTCTTTCAGTCAATCTTCCTAAGGTTGACTTTATCTCGATCTTATTGAATAAGATGATAGCGATGTAGAAAGTGTTTGATTCTCAAATAGAATATCGATTCTTCTGCTTAAGCTATAGCTCTAGTACTATTATCAATACAAAAAGACTGGACTATCAACAAAATGTGCCACTCCAAGCTCACTAATGAACTTTCATAACCAAACAACTTCTTTACCAGCATCAAATATCACAAAAAACTTCATATTGCAAATAAAATTGGTTACTGAATACTGCATGAAATCTTTCTAGCATGTCACTTCTCTTTTTAGGGTAAAAACATAATCTGATACAACTTTGTCATTTCGGTTTGACTAAAAATTGGAATCAATATTTTATAGGTTTTAAGTCAGATTCTCTATAAATGAGTGATTAGTTCTTAGTATTTCATAAATACTTAAGGATGGTTCTCATAACCTTCTAAATTTTTATGGAAGCAGAGATGACAACCAAGCTTTTATTCTCTGTAATGTAGGGATGTCATTCTCGATTAAAATAATTTCATCCCAAATAATATAAAGAATACTAATATAGAACGATTAGCCTATTTATATATACAGGATTCTGCTTTATTCTCAATGAAGCCATATATTCAAAACATATGTTCCAACTCAAAGAAGCTTGATTCAATCCGAATGGATTTGAGGATTGTCAAAAAAAAAAAAATGTATCATCATAATCAACACTATAACTTTGATGAAATCTCTTGGCAACTAAACAAAATTAATAGGTCTCCACTTTTTCATCTGCACCTCTTATCCATCTAAAATCCACTTACACCCTATGAGTCATACCTTTTCAGGTGAATCAACAAATATCCATACATCATTGATCTTTATGGACTTCATTTCAGATTTAATGGCTCCAAGCCACTTCTCAAAGTTAGATCCCTGTATGGCATCTGTAAGAGAGATCAAATCTCTATTTCAAATTTAGAAACCGAAGTATCTGTTCGACTGACATGGTACTCTATGTATATACTTAAGGATGCCTTTACATCGGACTCTGGATTTGATCTAATCAAATCTGATTCTGTTGGTTTGTATCAGAGTTGATTTCTTTACCAATCAAGCTTCATCAAGCTTGCTCTTAATGACATCAGTTCCTTCACCAAGAAACTTCTTTTCCAAAAAGAATGCCTTAAGATTCATGAACATTTAATATCTATCAGAAAGGTAGAAGGAATATCTTTAAAATAATATTTATCAGATCAAGATTCAAATTAGTTAGTTTGTGAACATTTCACATAAGCTTGACACCCCAAATCCTAAGGTAAGATAGTATCGAATTATCTAAGTTCATATCTCATATGGAGATTTGGTGATCGATTTGCTCGAAATATTCTTGAGCACATATCAAGTAGTCTCCAAAATATAACCTTAGGCAGACAAGCAAACTCCACAGTGAATCGAACCATATCTAACAAAGTTTAATTCCTCCTTTCAGACATCCTCTTAAATAGTGGTGTCACAGGAGAGGTCCATTGAGAGAGAATTCAATTCTCTTCAAGATATGTCAAAAACTTATTGTAAAGATATTCACTTCATCGATCTAATCGATGAGTTCTAATACTCTTTGTAATTTATTTTTTTATCTCATTTCAAAATCGTTTGAACATTTTAATCGATTCGAACTGGTACTTCATAAGCAAAATACATCCATATCAAGATAGGTCATCAGAGATTTTAATGTAGTAAAGCCCTCCTCTAGCATTTATGTTCATGAGTGCAAATACATCAATATGTACCAAACTCAGAATGTCACTGGCTCATTCACTCATTCCAAGAAAGGATGACTAAGTCAACTATACCAAAGACAGGCTTCAGTGACATTATCTAATCTAAAGTGCTACTTAGATATGTACTTTACACTAACAGACTATGATACTGAGTTTATGTCATTTTAAATTGTCTACTCATTATTGTAGTATCATTCACAATGATATCATAATAATCATTCTTATTGACACCATCAATAAAATTGGATAATAGTGACAATCACTTAAAATGGCATCATCAGTATTGAAAACAAACTCGATGATTCCTAATGTTAAGACTGGAACAAACTTCTATCTCTTACATTTAGGAGTCTCTTGCTATTTTCAAACCTTCTACTATCCTGAAGTCTTTTGCAACTAATTGCAAATATGACTTGTACTATCGATATCCTATACCCAGGTAGTAGTATTAGCAATAGAGAAATTTCAAAGAGTTATCATATAACTATCTTGACTAGCAACCATTTACTGATTTCTCTTTTAAACCTGTTTGGATTAGCTTTAGACTCTTGATCAATTAGCTCAAAAACTATACTCAACTTCTGATACTGTCTATCAAAATTAGGTTCGATAACGTTGTCACTGTCTAACAGTGAATAGAGTGATAATTTTTTAGCCATTTTTAAAAAGAGAATAATTGACCTATTCGTATATGAACTATTTTAAGCATAAAGATTTGGACTTTAGTCTAAAGGTTCTCTCACTATTTTATACGAATTGGTAGCCTCTACTTTCAATCTGAGAAATTATTTTAATTTTTTAGTGGGTACTAAAATCTACACGGACGACATTCAGGTCCGAGTGTGGCTCGGCCAACTCTAGTGCATCCATGGTTAGGTTCTTAACTAATTATTTTTTTAAATAATTTCTAGCAATCATATTTTATCCCAGGTATCCCTTCAGCAGGCGTGTAGCACCTCCACTAAAAAATCTAGCTAGGTCCAACCATTAACATCACTACATCAAGTGCATCTAGCAAATGAATGCCCAGGCCGAGTGTGGCTCGACCAACTTGACCATTGATCTGAAGGACACAACAAGAGGGTCATATGATGAATAATAATTCTAATACAGAATAGACACCAGGTGCGTGCTACCTGCAATGCCTATTTAGAATATTGGATGCATTATCATACACCTTAATGGGAGGTTATGATCTACTTATCCCCATAACTAGCTTATTTTATAGACCTAATAATTTAGAAGATTTGGTTAATATATTTTAGAAGAAATTAGTTGATCTGTAAGTCATAAATCCTTCCATTGACTTCACCAAGTCATGTAAAGTATTAGAGACTAGTTGGTCCAACTGGCAAGTCGTAAATCTTCTCACTGACTTCACTAAGTCATGAGAAGGACTAGAGACAAGTTGGTCTAGGGCACCTAAATCAGTCATACTAATTAACCTTAATGACATAGGTCAACTCGAGTCATCCAGTAATCTAACAGTCTAATGACTCAGGCTCAATCATTGAGCCTCAATGAAGGTCCATTTGATTTAATCAAAGATATAGACTCGATCTTCTATAACTATCGTGTTTGATTTAGAGTATCCTTGACCTAATCAAAATCAACTATTGGATAGATTTGATCAACTACTCTTTTTAGTCTATTAAGTCTTTGATTCTAACCTTACATCTAACCTAATTAAAAAGACCTGATTTGAGTTAACCTTTGCCCCATATTTTATGCAATGTCATTAGACTTTAATCATAATTTTAGATCTAAAATATATTTTTGAATTCTTAATTAAGTATAGCATTAACATGGATTAAGATTATTAATTGAAACCATTTTAATTTTGTAAAATAATTTTACATCAATTTTTATGCAAAATTTTCTATTCTGAAAACTTAGTCGGCTCACCCCTGAACTGAGTCGCTTGCTTCAGTGGGTCGACTAAGTTTGATACTTGATCGATTAACTGATTATGAATAGTAACCATTACTGTTCGATCTAAGATAACTGGATTGGGTCAATTAGCACTGAGCTGACTAAACTAGGAGACTAGGTCGACTCAGTTCAAAACTGAGTTGGCTTAGTTGGCATGCCAACAGGTATCATATAGTTTCAGATCTAAAAATTCTAGCATAAAATAAAATAAAATCAATCATAATAAACTTTTAGATCATATCTAAATATTTTATGATTTTAATTTTTTTTTTAATGATTAAAATAATTTTAATCATACAGATTAAATGTTCTACTTTTTGTACAACTCATGCTTTATATCACAGACAATAATTCTTAGGATTTCAACATCTAGAGTTTTACAGAAAAGCAAGTTCTTCCTTTTGTATTCTTCTTCATGGGATTAAATCACATGGTACTCCTACACATCATAAAAGTACCCTATCAAATAGAAAGAGAGGGCCTTTATACCCTTTTTGCCCCTATGATCAAACGGTCTGGTGATCATTCCAATCCAAGTACTTGCTAATCGCATCATCTAATCTACTCACATATCATATAAGTAAAAATTTAGATCTAATCTAAATTATATTAGATCTAATTTTTATATTAGATCATATCTAAAGTCAGATCATAACACATCTCATGCATTACTAAATCTAGATTTCAACTCTACATGCATATATATTCGTGTTATAATGAACCTTCGCTCTGATACTAGTTGAAGGGAAGCGTGACGGTTTTATGTATATATTTTTAAAATTTTATAGTAAAATATACATAGATTAAATAATTTAATCTACAATACATGCATAGATCAAATCTAAAACTATCATACAGGATCTATGACATAAACTAATATATATGTACGTAAATCTAAAATCTAAAATTCAGCAAACATAGATCGCATCTATATCAAATTAGATCATATCTAAATTATAAATTAAGTTCAAAACTCTATACTTGAGTATGAGTAACAAATTATCATATCTAAAATCTATGATAGTTGGTTCTTCATGATGCTCAGCAGCCGTACACACGTCCGATCTCTACGGATATCTACATGAAGCCCTTATGCTGATCGATCTTTTTAGGAGTGCTAGCTCGTGAAGATACCATGCTGTTGACTGATCTAAGAAGAATATGAAAAAGATGAAGAATAAGGAGATCTTTTTCTTTTTTTTTAGGATCTACACATCAAATCTCTATGATAGAGATCAAGAAAAGAATCTTTTCTTCTCAATTCTCCCACGCATAAGAGAGAACCTTTCTCTTTTTTTTTTCATGCCTTCAAGAAGAACTTTTCTTCTCTAATTTTTTATAATAAAAATTAAATCTAATCTAATTTCATATATAAAAAATAACATAAATTTTTATACTATAGAAAAATCAAAAAAAAAGATCCAAAAGAAGAATCATTCTTTTTTTTTCTTCTTCCTTCTCTCCTTGATCTAGAGCTCTAGAAAGCTCCAAACATCCAACTAGATTTTTTTAATAATTTTTTTTTAAATTTTTATATTAAAAATTAGATTTAATCTAATTTTTATACTAGAAAAAAATAAAAAAAATTTGAGAGAAGGACTCCTTCTCCAAGGCTGCACACTAGAAAGAAGACCTTTCTTCTTCCTTCTCTTCCTCTTGTTGGGAAGAACTTTTCTTCTTTAATTTTTTAATATAAAACTAGTAGAGAACTCTCTCTTTTATGCTTAAGAATTAGCAAGTGAAGCTCCACAAAATTCCTTCAAAAAGGGGATGGAGAAGAAAGCTTGGCGTGTGGGATATGGGGCATCCAACTCTTGGATGCCCCTTCCTTTCTTTTTGATGACATGAAGAGGGGGAACGGCATATTTTCTCATGAAAACACAAGAGGGGCACACATCTGATTTTGGGGCATGGGTTCTCATGGTAAAAAGAGATGTGACATAGAGAAAACCTTAAGTTGATGGGGTTTTGAGTTGGTTAAGTCCTATTCCAAATAGGACTCATGATTCTTGGTCAAACTCTAACTAATTGTAGGACCAATCTTAACCAATTTAAAAATTAGTTATAACAAACAAACTAATTAAGTCCTAACCCAATTATAAAACTAATTAGGCTCCAATCCAATTAGAGAATTAGTTAGATTAAGACCCCATCTGTGGGAAGTATTTTTTATTCAATAGAGATTGATCCAATCAAGCCTATTATCCAATAGAGTTTGATCTATTCAAACCTAAATCAAATTAAATTGAATCTTATAAAATTTAAAATTTAATTTGCATCCTTAAGATTAATTGGAACAAGCTCTGTTATCCATTAGGACTGCATCCAATCAATCCAAAGCAAACCTAATTGAATCTAATTCAATTAGATCTGATCCAATTTTTATTGCTCAATCAAATTGAGCCAATTAACAATCATATTGTTGATTAATTATTTCTCTAATTTATCAACCATTAGTAAATATTCTATTGCAATCTTTGTATAAGATTAATCATCAATCACATTGATAATTAAATCCTTCAATGATTCATAATCGTCGATTAGCCACTTGATCAGACAGGTACTTCTATGTGTGTGACCCCATAGGTTCGAGCCTAAGTCGGTAGCATAAGAATAATTTTTATACCAATTGATGTAACCATCTAGCAATGGGACCCGATATCCGGATAGACCGAATGTATGCCCAGCAATACTCTAGAACCTACGTGGATGTGTTACAGTATAATTCATTCCTTTAACTCTTGATGCTCAAGAATGACTTAGGGTTCAATTGTTAACCCAGGATAAGTGATCCATATTGTGTCTCAATCTTAAAAATTCTATGGCTCCTCACTAGGACTACTTTGATCAAAGTTTTACTAAATTGAAATACAGTGATGCATCATCTCCAATTTTACTTGGATCAGTCAATCTCATCTTGACTCGCACTCAGACTTCACAAGTACTTGACGATATCTAAAAATCTTCTATCACCGAATTAGAAATTTGGATAGTCCGACACCAAAGCACAGTGAGTTGCTTATAAGTCACTGAGCTTGAGGCAATCTCAGGTTAGAGGGATATTTATACCCATATCCCACAGGGCAACCTTTGACAGTAGAGTGCTCCAAAATTGATCACGCTTAGTGAAACGTACTCCTACATTTCACCAATATGCCATACCCGTGTCACCACACGTCTTGGTTAAGAGGACAACCAACTAATATGGCACACAACAACTTACACTCGATACAATTATCGTCTTTGTAATAATTATATCATTTGGTTGCAAGCAGGATTTAAGAACCATACGATAAATCTTCTTTTATCATTTTGAAAGTAGCTCTAAGGACTTCAATATAATATATGAGTTCTATTTAAGAAGATGTATTTCTTATGATGAACCTACCAGATAATATTTATCATTTTATAATGCATATATATGTATGGAGCACAATCATCTATAACTTAGATGATTAGCTTTAGGACATATTTTTCAACAAAGGAGAGGTTCCTTTTCATCTCTTTCCCTTCAATTGAGGACTGAGGATTCTCCTTTTGGGTTTGACCTAGGAGATCAGTCCTCCAAGCTCTAGCTTTAGGAGATGAGGAATTTTGATGCTTCAAGACCTTGAGTGGGTATAAAATTCCATCATTGAAGGAGCTGTTGTCGAAACAGATGCTCTTCAACATCGAACTTGATCGAGCCAACTCTCAAGGTAAGTGTCAGATTTTTTTAGTTAGTTTTTTTTTGAAAATTGACTTACTTCGATTTGATGCAGACATGAGGCCAGAAGAGATCGAAAAGATGAGGAAGGCATCTCAAAAAAGGAAGAAGACCTTGGGTGCTCTTGAGGTTCAGCAAAAGCGGCAACAAGGTGATGCTTCCAAGAGTAGGGCTGATCCTGGTCAAACATCAGGATAGTAAGCTAATGGGAGCTCATCGGTTCTAGCTGAGGTAGTACTCATCTGGCCAATTCAAGCTCATGCACCGAGGATCACACTATCATGTCGATTTTCACTGCCTACCCTTTAAGTGATAGGGGGGCCTCATTACTCGCCTATCTGAGCCATAATGGCAAGCTCGGAACAGACCCCTGCTTTGGTTAAGGGGTTGGTTATCTCTTCAGTCCGACTATCCGATTCTGCCCTAAAGAATTGGAGAGTCATTCATGACATAGTTCATGGATTTCTCCTATCTACTGACACTAAGAAGTCGGAGGAGTCGGGCTTTAGCTTCTAACAACATGATGCTTTGGAATCCTACATCTAAGTTGTGCTTCATCTTCCCTTCTTCATTGCTTTTTGTTGTATTTGCGAACTGGCTAACCTTTTCTTTTTTGTAGCTTGGCCACCATCTGATGAATTTTTTGCAAGCAGCCAAGTCATCAAGGTTGGAAGTCACTGAGGCCCTTTGTAGGGTTGAGGCAGTGGAGAGGAAGGTTCCAAAGCTGAGGAAGCTAAGAAGAAAGCTTGGTCTAAGGTAGAAGAGGCTGAACAAAGGGCCCGATCTGACGTCGAGGCTGAGCAAAAGGCCTATTCTGAGATCGAGGCCAAATTGAAACACCTAAGGGAGGTGCTAGAAAATGTTGAGATAGAACTTGTCTCGAAGAAAAAGAGGTGATGTGTGGCTCATGAGAAGATCACCTAGATCGAGAAGAAGGCTGGGGGCAGGCCGTCGAAGTAGCTCATCACGGTGGAGGCTTTCCGCACCTCAGAAGAGTTTGTTGAAGAAGGTAAACTTTGCTAATAGAAGCCTTCACTGTCAAGCAAGAAGTATGTTGCTAGAAGGTGGCCAGCAATTTTTGCAAGCTAGACCTATCTTTCTTGAATGAGGAGGACAACGAGGTTGCCGAAGACCAACTTCAGCTGGAGCTTGTGGCTACCGAGGAGACTACCGAACCCATCACTAATCCAACTGCAGAGCCCCCAACCAAACTTGGTCCCAAGGTTGCTACTAATGCCTCTACCGAGGATAGACTCTTGTATATCTTTTCTTTTGATTGATATAAAGTTGTAATGAAACCTTTTGTTAACGAAAAAATTTACCTTCCTTGTTCAGAATCTTCTTTTCCTTTTGTCTTTCTTGTCACTTACTTTCTATTTCATACAGCCAACATCTTATCCATTCTGTGAATGCATAATCTGCCATGATCGAGTTGAGGCCTTGCTGAAGGGTAGGGTTTAAGCTGTTGGTGTTTAGGTGATGGTTACCAACGATGAAGTGGCTGAGGAGTCAGATTAGCTTATGGATGAACTTAACACTTGCATAGAACAAATGACCTCCCTTGAGCATATGATTGAGTTTGAGAATTTGGTAGTGGAGAAAATTAGGAAGGAGAAAGTAGTATCTGTTGGAGTTTCATAGTTTCATACATGCAAAATTTTTTTCAAAACGAGTATGCAGTGGAATTTAAAATTTCAGATTAAATCTAATTTAATCTAAGCATACATAAGATCAAATCTTAAAATCATAAACAGGATCGACATATGTGAGATAGGATTCAGATACAGAAATCAAATAGAAAAAAATAAATAGAGAACATACCTTGGCATGGATCAATCTTCACCGTGAACTGATGATCATGGATGTCTTTCGAAGGTCCCTTGTAACCGCACAAGTGTCTGACCTCTACGGGTATCCACATGAGATTCTGATCTGATAAAAAATTTTTTGATCTCATCAGGGTACTAGCTCCTTTGTAGAGATCACATCTTGATGGTTAAAAACCTTCTTTTCTCTCAAGACAATCTTAGAGAAGAAGAAGAACATAGGAGGATGTTGATCTCTACGCTAGAGATCATGAGAAGAATCCTTTCTTCTCTTTTCTTCCTAAAATCTATGCACCAAATCTCTACAATAGAGATGTAAAAATTTTTGTCCAATTTTTAGACAAAGAGAAGAGGAGAAACCCATGTCTAAATATGGACAAAGGATGAGAGAAGGTGTCCTAACAACCAACCTTTGGTTGTTTGTAATAAAGAAGAGATAAGTGCAACCTTACCTCACGCCATGGAGCAATTCACCGTGCCCTCTCCTCTTGTTTTTCTCCACACACTCTCCCTTAGTTTGGGTGTCCAAAATCTGATCTCTATCAGCCATCTAATGCCTCATATGGTCCATGGTTTAAATAGGTGAAGGGATAAGGTTTTTGGATAGGAAATAAGAGTCCAAGTAGCCTTGGACTCTCTCTTTATTATGCTGCCCACCCCTTCTCATATTAGTGCCCAGGTTTCATATGGAAAAGAGAGAATTAAGAAAGGTTACTACATGCTAAAAATTCACACAAAACTTCTCCTCTTGGGCATCCAAAAACTGGTTGGCTTGGGGCTTTCTTATGCGCATAGAGAGGAGTTTTAAGAACAAGGGACTCTTCTTTAAAGTGGCTGATTTAAACCAATTTAAATCCTAACTAATCCTAATCATATTAATAACTGATTAGACCTAAATAGAAAAAATTTAAATCTGATTTGAAACTCAAACTATTTAGATTAGATGTCATCTAATTAGAGAAGGAGTCCTAGTCCTTTTGGACTCTTTTTTGGTGCTTGAGTCAAACTCAATTTAATCCTAATCCAATTAGGATTTGGTGCACCCAAGAATATGAGAATTCCTAATCCAAATAGAAACTCATATATTCTTATTTAGATCCTAGTCTAATTAGAAATTGAGTCAAACTCAAATCCTAATTCAATAGAGACTTATCCTCTGATCCAATTTGGTTATCTTATTCATGGAAAAAGTTTAGGGTTTCATGCATGAATTTCAAAACATTTTTGAAATGTAACGCAGTAGAATATGTAAATTAAATAATTTAATCTATAAATACATGTAATCAGATTACTAAACCCTACAACTAGGACCTATAATATGTCATATTGCATTTATAAGTTAGAAAATAAAAGCTTTGGTATTGATCAAATCAATACCCTAGATCTAAAATAGTTTTAGATCTAAAACCTAGATCACATCTAGGTAAGAGAAGAGATCAGATCTCTTACCTTTGCATGAGTCGAGAACTCTGTAGTTAATTTTTTTTATTATCTTTGGAGCCGCACATACGTCCGGCCTCTACAGGAGATCCACACGAGACTGCAACAAAATCGAAGGTTCGTCGAACGAAGATCCGCTCGAAGTGCTAGCTTCTTGCAGATCCCTCCGGATGGTTAATCTAAAAATATTCTTCAGATCTCTTGAACATTTCAAGAGATGAAGAATATGAAGAGGAATGAGGGAGAAGTCAAACCCTTATACCTCCCTAAAATCAGAAATAATATATAATAGAAAAGGTCCTAAGAGAAGACAGATCTTCTCTTTCAGGACATCAACGATTGATGTCCTGAGAACATCTCTATGCTAGGACATGAGGAGACCTTCTCCTCTAGATATTTCTCAAACCTCCAGATCTTATGTTATCTGATTTTTCTCATAAAAAAATCTCATGATTGATGGAGAAGAAGGGTACTAAGAAACCTTAAGAGATGACCTTCTTTTCTTCTTCTTCTCTCATCAGGACATGATCAGATCATGTCCAAAATTAGATCACCATGCCCCAACTCATTAGAGCATAGATCCACCCTACCATCCCTCTTTCTCTCTCAAATTTTTATCACATAAAAATCATAAAAATAAAGAGAAAATAAACTGAAAGAAAAATAATAAGAAAAGACAATCTTCTCTCTTACCTTTTGTCTCTACAAGATATCAACTTTTGATGTCTTGATAAAAGACTCTCCTCCAAAGAAACTGGCACCTCAAAACACCCATGCCATCCTCTTTCTTCTCTACTTTTTCTATGGAAAAATTACAGATTTCTGACTCCCACCTACTATCATATAGGAGGCACCACTAGATAAGGTAGACTAGGTCAAATGACCTAGTCAAACAAGGAAACCATGGGGTGTCCAACTCTTGGATGCCCCTTCCCTTATTATCTGCATGGAGATCAGGAAACTGATACGTAGTCATTGATAGCACTAAAAATAACTCTACTCACTACGTAGGTAGGATGAGTCGAGATCGTATCCTCAGGGACCTTGGGCTAAGTTTAGATTACAAAATAAAAGAAAGAAGCATTGTTTTGATTTAGAAAATAAATTATTTTAAAGTTGATGTAATTAGAAAATAAAGAGCTCGGGAGTTTTGAATTAATTTGCACTAACAGAGTTGTATCTCTTTTTTAATTAAATAGATGTGATTAATTTTAGAAAAAATATCTATCTTTCCTCGGTACACCCCGTATCCGTAGATCACGACGTGTCTCCGAAAAGTACTAGGTAAACAACTCTTCTTTCCTCGGCACGCCCCGTACCCATAGATCACGGTGCATCTCCAAAAAGTAAAAGTTGTTCCTAATATTAATCTAACAGGAAAGCATAAATAAAAGTATATGAAAGAGAGCAAATAAAGAACTCATGATGATTTAAATAAAAAGCATAATCTTTATTGCATATAAAGAAATACAAGAAAGTTTAGAACAATAAACCATCTCTGTGTCATTACAAAATTTCTTCTCCACTTCCGAAACTGCTAGCCTAGCTACTTATGGAGTAGTCCCTTTCTATTCCTCTATGTAAGGCTCTAGAAGAATTTCTGGGCTCCCCCTCCAATGGGAGTACAAAAGCCTTTTTATAGGTGTTAGGAGGGAGGAGTTTTACATGATTTTTCGATGTGGGACTAAAGAAAATGCTAAGGACTAAAAGATGGATGGATGAGATGGAAAGATCACAAACAGATAAAGAAAATATAAATTCTTTTTCTTGAAGTATTTTCAAATATCATATTTTTTTTCTTTTAATAAGCATTTGTTCGTCACTATGTCCACAGCATCAAATTCCCCACGAACCTGCCTGCCTCACGCCCGCACCCACGCCCACACCCGTTGCCTCGCCCGCGTTGCTTCCGCATCGCGCTCGCGTGAGCCTTCTCGCACTCACGCACGCGTTAACACTTCAAAAAGAAACTTTTTTATTCCAAAAAGAAACTTTTGTTTCTTTACAATTACATCTATATCCTTTTGGATTCTTTGCATAGTATCTTCATTTTTTATAATACCATATGCATCCTTCTTTTATTTTAATTTTATTTTTAGTCTAATTTTTTTCAAACTTGAATCTTTTTAATCTATGAATCAGACTCTTTGTATCGGCGATCATCTTTCCTGTAAAACACAAAAAGAAGTATCAAATTTTTAATAAATAAAATAAATTAAATATAATTTTTTGCTTTAAATGACTTAAATTAAGTGTTTATCACACCCCCCAACTTGAATTTTGCTCGTCCTTGAGTAAAATAGATATATCAGTGTTGTGTACCGACTCGACCTTGATTAAAAAGTTAGATTAGGCATCCCAAAAGGTAGATAATACCTGGTCAGACCATTAAAGAAATACTTCATTGGATTATCAATTTGACCCAATTAGTGGTTGAGTATTAACTAAAAAATTTCAAGAGCTTTTCTTTCACCAACTCCCCACTTTACTCTTTAAATCCTCTAACTTAATATGAGAGGGGTTTATTATCTTCTTGCAATTTAGTCCCCTTATTATCCACTTTTTTTTTTTTAACATTGCCCACCTTTTACGCGAACCACAACACTTACTTAGGCGAAGGGGCCCAGTTACTCAGTAGGAAACTAATATTTTTTTTTAAATAAAAAATATATTTTAAGGAAAATTTTTTCATACCTCGACCTTTCCACCCAATCTCTCATGAAGCAGATTCTTTATTGAGATCAGTAAGAAGAGGATTGTAGAATCACTCTTAAAATTTGGTCTAGTCTAAACTCTACCATTCATTAGGTTTTCTTAATAATTTATTCCTCAGTATCTCTAAAATTATCTTGACCGTTAATCATTCATTTATTAGGATGCCTAATTGACTCTTAATCAAAATAAAATTTGGATACACAAAATTAATTATTTCTGACCATACTCAAGGATTTGATTAATTTTCATTTCCTTCCCCCCCCAACTTAATCTACATTGTCCTCAACAGAGTAGGAAAGCAAAGAAAATAAAAGGAGAGAGTGCACCTGGGATAATTTTGCTTCGAAAGTTGAAGATAGCTTCATTGATTAATAGGCTCTTGTTCTAAATTCCTGTAGTTGTAGTAAAGTAAAAAAAAAAATATGAAATCATTAGGTTGCCTCCCAACAAGTGCTAAGTTTTACGTCTTCAACCAGACTGAATTGAGTACTATGGCGGTATTGGATCCACTAAATCAACAGATTCAATTAATTCTTCATCACTAATTCCATCTATGTAAGGTTTCAATCGTTGACCGTTCACTTTAAAAGTGTTTCCCTATTTAGAATTTTTGAGTTCTATAGCTCCATGAGGAAATACCTGAGTTACAATGAAAGGTCTGTCCCAACGTGAGCGATGTTTTCCAGGAAACAGATGCAACCTAGAATTGAAGAGCCAAACTTTTTGATTGGGCTCGAACATTTTTCGTGCAATGAATTTATCATGGTACGCTTTAGTTCGAGCCTTATAAATTCTGGCACTCTCATACGCTTCATTGCGTAGCTCTTCAAGTTCATTTAATTGAAGTCTCCTATTTGAACCTGCATTTTTTATATCAAAGTTAAATTGCCGTATGGCCCAAAATGCACGATGTTCCAATTCCACCTGCAGATGACAAGCTTTTTCAAATACAAGTCGATAAGGAGATATTCCTATGGGTGTTTTAAAAGTAGTACGGTAAGCCCATAATGCATCATCTAAGCGTGCTGACTAGTCTTTTCTATCGGGTCTTACCATTTTTTCAAGAATATGCTTGATCTCCCTATTGGAGACCTCAACTTGGCCACTTGTCTAGGGGTGATAAGGTGTGGCAACTTTATGAGTTATTCCATATTTTTTCATTAGCATGTCGAAGTGCTTATTTGTGAAGTGTGTACCCCCATCGCTAATTATGGCTCTTGGGCATCCAAATCGACTAAAGATGTTATGTTGAATGAACTTGATCATGATTTTGTGATCATTGGCTTGGGTTGCCATAGCCTCTACCCATTTTGATACGTAGTCCACTGCTACCAAAATATACTCGAATCCAAATGAGGGAAAGGATCCCATGAAATCAATTCTCCAAACATCAAAAATTTCTACTACAAGTATAGGGGATAGGGGCATCATATCTTTTCTCGAAATATTTCCTGTTTGCTGGCATCGCAGGCAATTATGACTGAATTCATGTGCATCTTTGAATAGTGTCGGCCAATAAAACCCACTCTGCAGCACTTTTGCTGTAGTTTTTCTTCCACTAAAATGTCCCCCACATGCCGAAGAATGGCAAAAAGTGAGAATGCTTTGGAATTCACTCTCGGGGATAAAACGACGAATAACTTGGTCAGGACAGTATTTGAATAGTTTAGATTCTTCCCAGAAATAATATTTAATTTGTAAAAAAAATCGATCCTTTTCTTGTTTTGTCCAGTGAGAAGGTACTTGTCCTGTTGCCAAGTAATTGACAATATGGGCAAACCATGGAGGACGGCTAGAGGAGATTGCGAAAAGTTATTCATCAGGAAATTTCTCTTTGACCTCATCTATGCCTATCGTGTATTCAACTAAGATCCTGGAGATGTGATCAGCTACAACATTCTCGGAACCCTTCTTATCTTAGATTTCCAGATCAAATTCTTGTAAAAGAAGGATCCATCTGATCAAACGCGATTTAGTATCTTTCTTTGAGAGGAGATGTTTCAGAGCCGCATGATCAGAGTAAACTAGAACCTTAGACCCTAACAGATATGAGCAAAATTTTTCAAGGGCAAATACTACTGCTAGTAGCTCTTTTTCTGTTGTAGTGTAGTTTAATTGGGCATCGGAAAGAGTCTTGCTAGCATAATAGATCACATGTGGCTCCTTATTGATTTTTTGGCCTAAGACGGCACCTATTGCAAAGTCAGAGGCATCACACATAATCTCAAATGGAATGGACCAGTCAGGAGTTTTATTATAGGTGCTGTTGTCAGGACTGTTCGTAATATGTTGAACGCTTTCAAACAGTCTTCGTCAAAGACAAATGGTGTATCCTTGGCCAACAGATTACACAAGGGTCTTGAAATCTTGCTAAAGTCTTTGATGAAGCATCTATAAAATCCGGCATGACCTAAGAAGGATCGTATTTGTTGGACCAAAGTAGGGGGTGGTAGTTTTGAAATGACCTCAACTTTGGCTTTATCTACCTTGATCCCTCTTTCAGAAATAATATGTCCTAATACAATTTCTTTCCGCACCATGAAATGTTTCTTTTCCCAACTTAGGACAAGATTTGTCTCCATACACCATTTAAGAACTTTGGAAAGATTATGGAGACAATCCTCAAAGGTGGTTCCAAACATAGAAAAATCATCCATAAAAACTTCAAGATATTTGTCCACCATATCCGAAAAAATGGCCAGTATACACCATTGAAATGTAGTGGGTGCATTGCAGAGCCCGAATGGCATACATCGAAAAGCGAAGGTGCCATAGGGGCAGGTGAAGGTAGTCTTTTCTTGATCATCCAGAAATACAGGTACTTGATTATACCCTGAATAACCATCAAGAAAATAGAAGAAACTTTGTCCTGCTAACCGTTCTAAGATTTGATCGATGAAGGGCAATGGAAAATGGTCCTTCCTAGTAACGGCATTCAGTTTTCTATAATCTATGCATACTCGCCATCCAGATGATATGCGAGTGGGAAGCAGTTTACCTTCTTCATTCTTAACCATAGTAATACCTGATTTCTTAGGTACTACTTGAGTGAGACTGACCCATTTACTATCGGATATGGGGTAGATGATTCCAGCATCTAACCACTTTACCACCTCTTTCTTTACTACTTCACGCATGTTTGGGTTCAATCTCCTCTGCATATCTCGATGGGGTTTGGCATTTGTCTCAAAATGAATATGGTGCATGCAAATGGAGGGGTCAATTCTTTTTAAATCGTAATGGACCAACCAATAGCCTCTTTGTGTTCCTTCAAAATACCAACCAATTGTGCTTCCTGATTAGGGGTCAAGTCTGATGCAATGATTGCCGGTAGGGTGTCATTGGATCCTATAAATACATACTTGAGCGTAGCAGGAAGGGGTTTCAATTCTAACGTAGGTGGTGATTCTAAAGATGGGACTATTGGTATACTGACTAATGTGGGCAATGGCTCATACTTGATTGTCCATGGAGGAGTGGTTTTATCGTGTGGTGTATCCAACAAGGTGTTAACTTCTTTCATATATCCCTCAAAGTCATACACTCCAAAGTGAGCCAAGCAAGTATCTAAGGGGTCTGGTGCTAGAATTATGGGTGTTGCATCTTCTATAATATCTTCTAGTGTATCTACTTCGAAGCAACTATCCATTGATGGTCCTTGGGAAGCACCAAACACATTCAGTCTCAGTTTCTTATTTCCAAACAATACGTCCATGACTCCTGTCCTACAATTAATGCATGCATTTGCCGTAGCTAGGAAGGGTCATCCTAAGATGATGGAAATTTATCTTGGGTTGCCACTTAGTTCCATATCGAGAACCAAAAAATCAACTGAAAAGTAAAACTCATCTACCTTGACTAAGACATCCTCAAGCATTCCACGTGGTTCCTTAATTGATCTGTCGGCTAATTACAGTGTGACTGATGTGGGTTTCAGTTCTCCGAATCCAAAAAGTTCATACACCGAACTAGGTAAAAGATTCACACTTGCCCCTAAGTCCAGAAGAGCTTTTTCAATGTGATAATCTCCTATAACACAGGAAATGATGGGTGCTCCTGGGTCCTTAAGCTTTGGAAGAGTGGCATGTTGGAAGACAGAACTAGCCTGTTCAGTGAGGCATATTTTTTTTAGGATTTATGATCTAGATTTACATTTTTGGGTGCACAAATTCTTCAAAAATTTGGCATAAGCAGGGACCTGTTTGATTGCATCTAGAAGGGGAAGATTAATTTGGACTTGCTTAAACAATTCCAACATCTCGTCGAGTTTTTCTCCCTTCTTATCTGCAGAAATAGGAGCTTTCAGGGCATCCAAAAATGGGGCTTTAGGCAAGTAAGATGATTCTGGTGCAGTTGGTTCCTTTTCTATTTTTAGGTCCTCATTGTTCTTGGGTGATTTGGCTTCGGATAGAGGTTTAGGGTCGGTCATATTGGTTTTACCAGTGTGTTCAATGACCTTCCCACTTCTCAGAGTCATGATTAATTTGGCATGTTCAGAAAAAGCTTTTAGGGTATTAGAGCTCTCAATCACAAATTGTCCTCTTGGGTTGCTCTCGGGTTGGCTAGGTAATTTTTCTCCTTCCCTCCTACTGAATGCAGTCGCTAGTTAACCTATTTGGGTCTCTAGCTTAGCAATGGATTATGTGTGGGAGTTAAGGGTCTGAGTGTTGATTTCTAATCATTCTAGTGCTTTCAGAACTTTTTCCTCAAAAGCTGAACTGTGACCAGTAGTAGACGGTTGAGGAGCATTTTGAAATTGATGGTATGGTCTATGCCTATATGTTAGGTCCTGATATTGAGGTCGAGGTGCAGCAGGGCCAACCACTGATTGTGGTCTTCAGGAAAAATTTGGATGATTTCTCCAGTCAGGGTTATAAGTGCTTGAATATGGATCGTTTCCTGGTCTGCGAGCTTGTTGGACTTGAGCTTGCTGAGCCTGCTCGTGCACAAACTCAAAAAATTGAGGTACGGCTAGGCATTCACTAACAAAATGGTTCGGACTTGCACACAATGTGCAAACTTCTTGGATTGGATTAGGTGGAATCGGGGATTGTCCAGTATTTAGAAGACGGTCTAATTTTTGGGATAGTTCATCTACCTTACTGTGGATATCCATGACGTTTCCAATCTGATAAATTTCACTTCTTTTTTGTTGAAGCATGGGTTGTTCTCTAGAAGTGGCAGACATATGATGTAGGAAATTCTCACTAAGTGTTTCAAAGAGCTGCCAGGCTTCATCCTCACTCTTTAGCATAAATGTCCCACCACATGATGCATCAACTATTTGTCGGTGTTTCTCCGATAGACCATCATAAAAATACTGACAAAGTTGTCATTTAGGGATAGCATAGTGTGGATATTTACAAATGAGATCCCTTAACCTTTCCCATGTCTCATGAAAAAGTTCACCCTCTAATTGGGAAAAACTGGTGATAGCTTTTCTAATTTGATTTGTTTTTCTAATTGAAAAGTATTTTTTGAGAAATTCTCTCTGAAGATGTTCCTAAGTTGAAATGGTTATAGAGTCTAAGGAGTTTAACCAATATTTAGCTTTGTCCTTAAGCGAGAAAGGGAACAGTTTCAACCTAAGGGCATCATCTGAGAAGTTTTGGATTTTTACTGTGGAACAAATTTCAAAAAATTCATCCAAGTGTTTGTATGGGTCCTCGTTACTAAGTCCATAGAATGATGGCAATATTTGAATAATGCTAGACTTAATCTCATATTGGGTAGCTTCTACTGGAGGTGCTTGAATGCATGGAGAGTAGGTATACGAGAATGGAGTGAAGTATTCTCTCAATGAGCGTGGAGAATTAGCCTCACCAGGTGCAGCCATGTTTCTAACTCGGATAGTCCTAAGAGTCTTTTCTAATTCTTCGTCTAATGGTTGCAAGTCGGGTTTTAGTGATCGTCGACCTAACATGCAACTAAAAGGTCTATGTAAGACTATCCTAGTCTGTTAAGGATTTTTTTTTTTTTATTAAGAGGAGAAGAGAAGAGAGAAAAGAGTTCTAAAGAAGAGATCCTAAGAAATCCTAAAACTAATAGAAGAATTAGTTGTGGTTAGATTTTAATTACAATCAAGTTAGCACGTAGTGGACTCTCTATCCTAAAGTTACCCTAGTTCTAGACAGCTCCTAACTGTAGTTAGCCTTCAAGCCCTCCAAGTCGGAGCTTGTCCAACCAACTGGCCAGGTAAGTATAAGGTTGGTGGGAGTCTCCCCATTACTCCCTTAGACACCAATTAAATTGGCTAGATCAGCGAATGGAACCAATTAAAAACCACCTTCCTTCGAGCCCAGTCATCCCGCAAACCACTTGCCTAGACACCAGCTAGCTGACCAAGTCTAACCCGATTCAACTCTCAGGGTCACTTGTCCTAATGAGCTCGAAATCCTTAGGGGTCAACGTCTAATTAATTTTAGATTAAGGTTTAGGTTATGCAAATGCAAGGGAGTGATTTATGGGCCAAGGAAGGGTGATCAAATCCCCACCTTATCTGATTAATAGGTTATTGCCCTTAAGATTAATTATGGAGATGAGATGCAAAGAAACAAGGTGTCCAATCAAGTTAGAAATTTTTATATTTGAGGTGACGCTATTTTAGTTAAGTGTTATGAAATGTCAGTGGCTTTCTTTTTTTTTTTATTTAATTCAACTATACCTAGATCCCCGACAATGGTGCCAAAATTTGATGCGTAGTTGTTGATAGCACCAAAAATAACTCTACTCACTACGTAGGTAGGATGAGTCGAGATCGTATCCTCAGGGACCTTGGGCTAAGTTGAGATTACAAAATAAAAGAAAGAGACATTGTTTTGATTTAGAAAATAAATTATTTTAAAATTGATGTAATTAGAAAATAAAGAGCTCGAAAGTTTTGAATTAATTTGTACTAACAGAGTTGTATCTCTTTTTTAATTAAATAGATGTGATTAATCTTAGGAAAAATACCTATCTTTCCTCGGCACACCCCATATCCGTAGATTATGGCGTGTCTTCGGAAAGTACTAGGTAAACAACTCTTCTTTTCTCGGCATGCCCCGTACCCGTAAATCACGATGCATCTCCGAAAAGTAAAAGTTGTTTCTAATATTAATCTAACAGGAAAGCATAAATAAAAGCATATCAAAGAAAGCAAATAAAGAACTCATGATGATTTAAATAAAAAGTATAATCTTTATTGCATATAAAGAAATACAAGAAAGTTTAGAACAATAAACCATCTCTGTGTCATTACAAATTTTTTTCTCCACTCCCGAAACTACTAGCCTAGCTGCTCATGGAGTAGTCCCTTTTTATTCCTCTATGCAAGGCTCTAGAAGAATTTCTGGGCTCCCCCTCCAATGGAAGTACAAAAGCCTTTTTATAGGTGTTAGGAGGGAAGAGTTTTACATGATTTTTTGATGTGAGACTAAAGAAAATGCTAAGGACTAAAGGATGGATGGATGAGATGGAAAGATCACAAACAGATAAAGAAAATACAAATTCTTTCTCTTGAAGTATTTCCAAATATCATATTTTTTTCCTTTTAATAAGCATTTGTTCGTCACTGTGTCCACAGCATCAAATTCCCCACGAACCTACCTGCCTCGTGCCCGCACCCACACCCGCACCCGCTGCCTCGCCCACATTGCTTCCGCATCATGCCCGCATGAGCCTTCTGCGTGCTCACGCACGTGTTAACGCTTCAAAAAGAAATTTTTTTATTCCAAAAAGAAACTTTTGTTTCTTTACAATTACATCTATATCTTTTTGGATTTCTTGCATAGTATCTTCATTTTCTATAATATCGTATGCATCTTTCTTTTATTTTAATTTTATTTTAAGTCTAATTTCTTCAAACTTGAGTCTTTTTGATCTATGAATCAGACTCTTTGTATCGACGATCATCTTTCCTGTAAAACATAAAAAGAAGTATCAAATTTTTAATAAATAAAATAAATTAAATATGATTTTTTGCTTTAAATGACTTAAATTAAGTGTTTATCAAAAACCATGCATAAAAGAGGTGACAAAAAGAAAAGGTAGGCATGGAGAAAGTTGGCGCAAGAGAGAGGAGAGGAGTTTTTGTCAAGAGAGACTTTTTCAAAGAAAATAATCCAAACCACTTTCCATAATGAACCAAATCAAATTTGATTTAAATCTCTAGAATAAGTGGTATGAGATAATATTCCTTAGATGTGAATATCACAGAAAAAATATCTAAAAATAAATATATGGGCATGGGCTTTCTTAGGTGGTGCAAGGGAGAAGATGGAATCCTAGTCTAACTAGGATTCTCATGTAGACTAGGTCAAACTCTTTGAACCCAATCCAGATTAATTACAACCTAATTAAGGGTGATCTTAGTCCAACTAGGAGCCTAATTAAATCAGATTAAATCATATTTAATTTTGATTTAAATTTTAACTTAATTAGGAATTAGGTGCATACAAGTCCCTGTCGAACAGGGACTTGTTCTCCCTTGTAACTGGCTTATCCAATAAACCAATTAGACTTAATCCAATTAAGTCCAAATCAATTCTAATTGAATCAAATTCAATTATACTTGATCTCAGCCCAATTGCTCAATCAGATAGAGCCAATTAGCAATCCAATTGCTAATTGATCCTCCTGCAACACTTGCATTAGGTCAAATATCAATCATATTGATCGTTTAACCTTAGAACAATTCTCAATCATCGATTAACCATCTGATTAGGTTGTAACCTCTTATGTGTGTGACCCTATAGGTTTGAACCTAAGCTGGTAGTATAGGAACTAATTTTTTTACCAGTCGAAGTAACCATCTAGCAATGGTTTCCGATGTCCAGATAGATCGAATGTATGCAAAGCAACATTCTAAGAATCCTGACCCATGATTATCATATAATTCATCTCTTTGACCAATAATGCTCAAGATGACTTCGAGTATGCTGTCAGCACTCATATAAGTCATCTCTATTGTGTCTCAAAATTTTGCAAATCCCGTGACTCTTCACGAGGATTATCCAGGCTTAGATTTTGCTAAATTGAAACACAGTGAGACATTCTCTTCCTGAAGTTAATCAAGAGTGGTCAATCTATCTTGACTCACACACTGACTTTATAAGTACTTAACTATACCCAAAAACTTTTCAAACCTATATTAAAAATATAGGCAGTCCGATACCAAAGTATAATGAGTTGCTTGCAAGTCACCGTGGTGATCTCAAGTTGGAGGGACACTTATACCCATTGGCCTTAGCTAGCTACTCTTAACAGTAGAGTGTTACATTAATCACGTTCAGTGCAGATATACTCCTACATCTCTCTTGGATGCTATACCAGTGTCTCCACACCACTTGGTTACGAGGATAACCAATACATATGGCATACAGCGACCTACACTTGATAAGTTATCATCTTTGTTAATAACTTATCATTTAGTCGTAAACAATTTAAGAACCATCCGATAAATCCTCCTTTATCGATTGATTGTAGTTCTAAGAACTTCATCATAATTTAGGAGTTCATTTAAGGAAGATAAAATTTTTATGATGAACCTACCAAATAACTATTATTATTAGATAATTATATACTAATTCCAATCATCTACCACTTAGATGATTAGCTTTAGGACACATTTTCAACAACTCTCACTTGTACTAAAGCCAATCAGAATGATATCAAATATCCTATCTTCCACTTGAGTTCATAGAATTTCTTAGTTTCGAGGCCTTAGCAAATGGGTCGGTCAAGTTTTCCTTTTTCATCGATCTTCCAAAGATCGATGTTATCCTGATCTAAAATCAAAGGTGATAGCAATACAGAGTATGCTGGTCCTTTGGTTCTTTAGCCAGAGCTATGGCTCTAGTGCTACGATAGGACTGGACCATCAGTGGAGGGTGCCACTCCCAACCTGCTAATGAAGCTCAGCAACTACATAGCTTACATGGCAGCATCATATGCTACGATGTACTCTACATCACTAACTGAGTAGGCTAAAGTATCCTGCTTGGAACCTTTCCAGCAGATTGCTCCTACAATTAGAGTATGATCCGACACTTTGTTGTTGTCATCTTATTCTGACTGAAATCGAAATATCCATATGTTTAAAATCAGTATTTTCATATTTGAGTCACTGGACCTTAGTATTTCCCAAATACTTAAGGATTGTCTATACAATCTTCCAATGGTTCTTACTTAGATCAGATTGGTATCTACTCACTACCATTAGTGAGTATACCATATCTGGTCTTGAACATTGAGAAATTAGATGATACCCAAACCTTTATTCTTTGCAATGCTGGAATGCCATTTTCGATTAAGAGAATTTCATCCACAGACAACACAAGGAATAACACTACAGAATATTTTGCCCATTTATAAATGTAGGGTTCCTCTTTATTCATAACAAAGACATATATTCAAAATGTATGTTCCAACTCTGGGATAATAGCAAAACGGACTTTATAGGTCTCCACCTTCCCGTCTGCGCTACTTTGATCCTTTTGAAAAATCCGTTCACACCCAATGAGTTTTATCCCTTCAGGTGAATCATCTAGTGTCCCTACACTATTAATTTTCATAGACTTTAATTTGGATTTAATGGCTCCAAGCCACTTCTCAAAGTTAGACCACTGCATTGTATCCCTATAGGTGATCAGATTCTTGTTAATCTCATCGAGCTCAACAGGATCGCCGTCCCAGACATAGACACTGAAGTGTCTGTTCGGCTAATGTGGTACTCTACCAAATCTCTTTAAAGGTGTTACTTTAATGGGCTTCGAGTTTGATTTAATCAAATCCAATTCTGTAGGTTTACTAGATTATATCGGTTCATTTTCTACCAGTCAAACTTTCAAGTTCAACTTGATAGGCATCAGTTCCTTCTCTCAGGAACTCCTTTCCAAAAAGAATGCCCTACTGCTGATAAGCATCTTATGTTCTTTAGCATATTAGAATTAGTCACCCTTAAACACCTATTAGATCAGGATCGCCATCCCAGACATAGACACTGAAGTGTCTGTTCGGCTAATGTGGTACTCTACCAAATCTCCTTAAAGGTGTTACTTTAATGGGCTTCGAGTTTGATCTAATCAAATCCAATTCTGTAGGTTTACTAGATTATGTCGGTTCATTTTCTACCAGTCAAACTTTCAAGTTCAACTTGATAGGCATCAGTTCCTTCTCTCAGGAACTCCTTTCCAAAAAGAATGCCCTACTGCTGATTAGCATCTTATGTTCTTTAGCATATTAGAATTAGTAACCCTTAAACACCTATTGGATCAAGAACCAAGTTTATCTGTTTGCAAACCTTTGACATAGGTTGATCAACTCCAAACCCAAAGGTGAGAGAGTCTAGGTCTATGTCCAATCCATATCTCATATGGAATCTGCACAATAGACTTACTCAGTATATTTTTAGAGTAAAACAGGTAGTCACCAAGAGCACAATCTTAAAACAGGCAGAGAAGTGAACCCTATCATGGATTGAACCATGTCTAACAAAGTTTAACTTCTCCTTTCAGATACATTGTGTTCCGAAAAAGAATCCACTGAGAGAGAATCCAATTCTCTCCTAGATATGTCACAAACTCACTAGATAAATATTCACCTCCTCGATCTGATCGAAGAGTTCTAACACCTTATCCAGTTTGTTTCTATATTTCATTATTAAATCATTTGAACATTTCAAATGATTCAGGCCAGACGCACCCATGCCCAGATAGGTCGTCTGTAATAAAATATTAATATCTTCCTCTGACACTTAAGTTCATAGGTCCACATACATCACTATGTATGAGACTTAAAACTTTATCAGCTCCTTCACCTTTTTCATTAAAAGGTGACTTTGTCATCTTTCCAAGAAGACAAGACTCACAGGCTATCAATGATTTACAATCATTGATGCCGAGGTTTCCCTCTCAAGCTAATCCGTTTATCCTGTTCTTGTCAAGGTGACTAAGCCTATAATGCCAAAGATAGACATCTATGACATTATCTAACTTGGATGTGTACATTACACCTAACAGGCCGTGTAAATATTAAATATCATTTTCTTATTGTCCATGTATTATTGTAACATTGTTCATAATAATATCACAATAATCTTTCTTTATTAATGAATGATGATCATCTTTGGCCAAAAGGCCAACAAAGATTACATTCATCATAAACAATGGACAATAGTAACAATTACTTTAAATGACAATATTTGAAAATAAGCTCTACAATTCTTAAAGTTACAATTGGAATAAGACTTCCATCCCTAACATTTAAGAATCTCTCACCATTTTCAAACATTCCACTTACTTGTAGTCCTAGCAATAAATTGCATAAGACCATCGATATCTAATACCTAAGTAGTAGAATTACATAGAGAAACTTTAAGGTGTTATCATACAACATCCTTGATGAGCAACTCTTGATCCTTTCTCTTATTCTCTGCTTCTAACAGTAGAAGCAACATGCCTGATTTGGGTTAATTTTGGATTAATTATTTTGATTGGACTAAGAAGCCCCAATACGAACCCATTCGTACTGCTGAACCAAATTCAACTTTCGATACTAATTATCGAAGTTGGGTCCCATAAGTTATCACTGTCAAACAGTGATAGAAGCAATTAAGGTTTAGCCTTATTTTGAGAAAAGAGAACAACGACCTAATGTATATGAATTATTTTAAGCCTAGAGACTTGGATTTTAGTCTCAAGGTTCTCCCACTATTTTATTCAAATTGGTAGCCTCTACCTCCAATTCAGAGAATTACTTTAATTTCTTAGTAGGTACTAGAATCCACATAGACTACACACAAGCCCGACTTTGGTCGGCCAACCCATCTACATCTACGGGTAGGTTCATTAACCAATTGTTTCTCCAAACAACTTCTAGTAATTTAATTTTGCCCCAGAAACCTAATCAGTAGGATTTGGCCTCCACTGTAAGGATCCGGTTAGGTCCAACCATTAACATGACCATACTTGGTGCATCTAACCAACGAATGATTAAGCCCAACTTTGGTTGGCCAACCTAACCACCATTAGAGAGACACTTCCAAGTCATCATATGATGAGTGATAATTTCATTAGTCAACAAGCACCAGGCCTTTGGGTCTGCAATGATTATTGAGTTAATGGATCCATTATCAAACACCTTAATGGGAGGCTATGACTCAGTTATCTCCATAACTTTATCATTTTAAGGACTTAATAATTTTAGAAGATTTAAAATTATTAGTGATTTAGGATAGAAAGGACATGGACCAATTTGCTCCCACTGACTTCACCAAGTCAAGTCCTCCCACTGACTTCTCAAGTCATTAACAAGGACTAGGATTAATTTTGATCCATGGGCACCTAGATCAGTCTCACTGAATGAAATCAGACTCACTGATTTCCTATGTGACATGGGTTAGCACGAATCAATGAGCAACCTAATCAAGACCTGATTAAGCATATTGGCCAGGTAAGTATGATCAGTGGGAAAATCTGCCAAAGCTTGCCTTAGACACCATAAGAAATGGCCAGGTAAGCAGGTTGCCAATTAAAAACCACTAATCTGGTTTACCTTAGACACCAACTACTTTATCAATTTTGATTTGGTCTGCCTAAAGACTCGGGCTCAGCCACTGAGCCACGATCAGTGTCCATTTGTTAGATATATGGACTTCGATTAACTACAACTATGGAAGTGATCTATAGAAATAACCTAATCCTAATTAACTTTTAATTAGGTTTGATCAATTTCTTAACTTAGTCCATATTTAATCTAACTCTAGGTCTAACCCAGTTAATGACTTGATCAAAGCTAACCCATTACCCTTTAACCCATATTTTATGAAATTATCTTAGGATCTTTAAATCACAAACCTAGATCCTAAACAATCACTTAATTCTTTTAATTAAGTTCATGGCCAAGGGTTGGGGTTCGGCATTTCAAAAACTATTTTCAACTTTTGAAAGGTTTAATATAATCTAGTGTTGTTTCATTAAATAGGTCGACTCATTTCAAAAATGGGTCGGCTTATTTCACTAACAAACACTAATTGTAGGTTAAAATAATTAAAATCAGTCAGAAAAATAATTCAATCAACTTTTCAGTCGAGCTGGCTCGATCAGCAATCAAAACCTTCGTAAGATCCTGTTCTTGGCTGATTTTAATCTATGTACATTCCATAAAAATTCATGAAATGAAATAGACCTAATTTGAAACATTCATGATAAGATTTTTTATTTATTTTTTTAATTTTCCAGATCGTAACATACCAGGACAACTTTTGCACTGTAAGGGGTAAACCTTATAGTAGGATAACCTACAATTCATGTGATCATTATTTTATTTTTTAGATTTATTTTAATACAATCATGAACATGTTATAAAAGAATCTAGATGCTCTGATACCACTGATGGAAAAAATTCAGGATTTCATGCATGAATTTCAAAATATTTTTGAAATGTAATGCAGCAGAATATGTAAATTAAATAATTTAATCTACAAATGCATGTAAACAGATTACTAAACCCTACAACTAGGACCTATAATATGTCATATTGCATTTATAAGTCAGAAAATAAAAGCTTTGGTATTGATCAAATCAATACCCTAGATCCAAAATAATTTTAGATCTAAAACCTAGATCACATCTAGGTAAGAGAAGAGATCAGATCTCTTACTTTCATGCGGGTCGAGAACTCCATGGTTGATTTTCTTTATTGCCTTTAGAGTCACACATACGTCCGGCCTCTACAGGAGATCCACATGAGGTTGCAACAAAATCAGAGGTTCGTCGAACGAAGATCCGCTCGAAGTGCTAGCTTCTTGCGGATCCCTCCGGATGATTAATCTAAAAATATTCTTCAAATCTCTTGGATATTCCAAGAGATGAAGAATATGAGAAGAAATGAGGGAGAAGTCAAACCCTTGAACCTCCCTAAAATCAGAAATAATATATAATAGAAAAGATCCTAAGACAAGACAGATCTTCTCTTTCAGGACATCAACGATTGATGTCCTGAGAACATCTCTATGCTAGGACATAAGGAGACCTTCTCCTCTAGATATTTTTCAAACTTTCAGATCTTATGTTATCCAATTTTTCTCATAAAAAAATCTCATGATTGATGGAGAAGAAGAGTTCTAAAAGAAACCTTAAGAGATGACCTTCTTTTCTTCTTCTTCTCTCATCAGGACATGATCAGATCATGTCCAAAATCAGATCACCATGCCCCAACTCATTGGAGCAAGATCCACCACATCATCTCTCTTTCTCTCTTAGATTTTTGTCACAACAAAATCATAAAAATAAAAAGAAAATAAACTGAAAGAAAAATAATAAGAGAAGACAATCTTCTCTTTTACCTTTTGTCTCTACAAGATATCAACTTTTGATGTCTTGATAGAAGACTCTCCTCCAAGAAAATTAGTGCCTCAAAACACCCATGCCATCCTCTTTCTTCTCTATCTATTCTATGAAAAAATCACAGATTTTTGACTCCCACCTACTATCATATAGGGGGCACCACTAGATAAGGTAGACTAGGTCAAATGACCTAGTCAAACAAGGAAACCATGGGGTGTCCAACTCTTGGACACCCCTTCCCTTATTATTTGCATGGAGATTAGGAAACCATGCATAAAAAAGGCAACAAAAAGGAAAGGTAGTCATGGAGAAAGTTGGCGCAAGAGAGGGGAGAGGAGTTTTTGTCAAGAGAGACTTTTTCAAAGGAAATAAACCCAAACCACTTTCCATAATGAACCAAATCAAATCTAATTCAAATCTCTAGAATAAGTGATGTGAGATAATATTTCTTAGATGTGGATATCACAAAAAAAATATCTAGAAATAAATATGTGGGCATGGGCTTTCTTAGGTGGCGCAAGGGAGAAGATGGAATCCTAGTCTAACGAGGATTCTCATGTAGACTAGGTCAAACTCTTTGAACCCAATCCAGATTAATTGCAACCCAATTAAGGGTAATCCTAGTCCAACTAGGAGCCTAATTAAATCAAATTAAATCATATCTAATTCTGATTTAAATCTTAACTTAATTAGAAATTAAATGCATATAAGTCCTAGTCGAACAGGGACTTATTCTCCCTTGCAACTGGCTTATCCAATAAATCAATTAGACTTAATCCAATTAAGTCTAAACTAATTATAATTGAATCAAATTCAATTAGACTTGATCTCAGCCCAATTGCTCAATCAGATTGAGCCAATTAGCAATCCAATTGCTAATTGATCCTCTTGCAACACTTGCATTAGGTCAAACATCAATCACATTAATCGTTTAACCTTAGAACGATTCTCAATCATCGATTAACCATCTGATTAGGTTGCAACCTCTTACGTGTGTGACCCTATAAGTTCAAACCTAAGCTGGTAGCATAGAAACCAATTCTTGTACCAGTCGAAGTAACCATCTAGCAATGGTTCCTGACATCCAGATAGGTTGATTGTATGCAAAGCAACATTCTGAGAACCCTGACCCATGGTTACAATATAATTCATCTTTTTGACCAATAATGCTCAAGATGACTTTGAGTATGCTATCAATACTCATACAAATCATCTCTATTGTGTCTCAAAATTTTGCAAATCCCGTGACTCCTCACGAGGATTACCCAGGCCTAGGTTTTGCTAAATTGAAACACAGCGAGATATTCTCTTCCTAAAGTTAATCAGGAGTGGTCAATCCATCTTGACTCACCACCAACTTCATAAGTACTTGACTATATCCAGAAACTTTTTGAACTTATATTAAAAATACAGACAGTCCGGCACCAAAGTACAGTGAGTTGCTTGCAAGTCATCGTGGTGATCTCAGATCAGATGGACACTTATACCCATTGGCCTTAGCTAGCTACTCTTGATAGTAGAGTGTTACATTGATCACGTTCAGTGCAGATGTACTCCTACATCTCACCTGGATGCTATACCAGTGTCTCCACTCCACTTGGTTATGAGGACAACCAACGCATACAGTGACCTACACTTGATAAGTTATCATCCTTGTTGATAACTTATCATTTGGTCGTGAATAATTTAAGAACCATCCGATAAATCTTCCTTTATCGATTGATTGTGGTTCTAAGGACTTCATCATAATTTAGGAGTTCATTTAAGGAAGATAGAACTTTTATGATGAACCTGCCAAATAACTATTATTATTAGATAATTCATATGCTAATTTCAATCATCTACCACTTAGATGATTGGCTTTAGGACATATTTTTCAATACTTATAACCCAATTAGGATTGATCAAATCAAATTCATGTCAAGTCAAATTAAATTTAATTTAATTAGACTTGATGCAAGTCCCATAGCCTAATCAAATTGAGCCAATTAGCAATTTAATTACTAATTAATCCTCCTATAACTCGCTAACTCTTTAGCAAGTTACTTAATGCAACTTTATATTGATTAATCATCAATCAAATTGATAATTAAATCTTATCACGATTCATAATCGTAATTCAACTATCTAATCAGTCAAAAACTTCTTTTGTATGTGACCTCATAAGTTCTATGTTATCAGGTAGTGAGATATATTGTGATCCCTATCACAATATCATTGAAACTCTTTTCAATGGATTGGAACCGTTCCAACTCTGCCCACTAAGGATCATCGATCATCAAGATGATGCTCGTGGGTCTCACAATCCATCAGTGACACCTAGCAGTATGTAGTAGCAACCCAGCAAAATAAAAAGTGATGAACCTCTAGGTGTAGTTAACATATGATACAGTCCCTCTATCATGAGTCCCGACCAGATAGTAGGTCATGGATGAATCGTCAAACCTCATCATCGATCATATGATAGATTCAATCAGCTCAAGTCCATATGTGATTCACATAAATTTTTTTTTTCATTAATCACAATGCTATGGCCATAGACTTAAAGACTCAGCTTCATAAATCCTACAGAACTATTCCTTTCTGCTAAAGTTGATAGATCCCATCTAGATGTACACCCTACTCCTACAGTGGACCAACTGTCGCCAACATCCACTACAAGGGCTCATTGAGACTCATGTTTATGTGTAGTCAAACTTCAGTAGTCTAATTGCAAGTAGCTATAGCACCGTAGGTCAAAGGATCAATCATACAACTATAGCATCGAGAAAGTCACTAACGAGTGAGCAGACATCCATATGACTTCTCATGTTGGTCATGCTCAGTGCTAGTTGTTCTCTAACAACCATCTGCACTCTCGCTCCAGTATCACTACATCGCAGACTTGAGACCCATCTATCCGAAGGAAGTGATTTGTGCACTGATCTATCTGGATCAATCACCATCTCTATGATGATCTTATGACTAGGAGTAATTTAGAAATTAACCATCAATGACACATATCTTAAATTTTTAACTCTTTGAGAATATGTGTCATCATCTTGTTAATCTCTTGGATGATTTATGGACACATAAACATGAATGATAATGTAAATGCCCAATAAGTACAAAGTCATATCCTAGAAATACGATATGTGCCAGCCAAGATTAGCTTCTGGGCATACATCCAACAATCTCCCACTTGCACTAAAGCCAATCTGTCATGTACCAAGCCCCATCTACACAAGATAGGCTTTAGTCTTAGGTTAGCTAAGTAACTTACCAGTGGATCATCCACATCTCGTGTAGAGTTTGCTCTCTGCACCTCAGTGTATTTCTACTTCAGGTAGTCGTATGTTCTGCTGCTCTATGTGCTTGGATATCTAGTGAGACCTAGACTCCTTAGCAAGGGCTATGGTGTCATTGTCTTTGCAGCATATTGTCATGGCATCTGATGGTATGACATCTAATTCTGCAACTAATATTAGAACCAGAATATATCTTACATATCTACAGTATACTTAGCTTCCATCGATCGATTGCTTGGAATCCTTTCAAGATATCGACATGATTACACCCCATGATGTAGATATTCTACCACCAATATCAGACATAAAATCTAAACTGATGTATCTTCCCACTCCTAGCTTTGATCCTTCTCCAAATTAAGAATAAATTATTAGTTTTCTTAATAGCTTAAGGATGCTTTCACAGCAATCCAGCGCTCTCAGCTTGGATACAACTGATATATACTCGTGATATTCATAGTATTAACTATATCAGTTCAAGTACATTATATGGCGTACATCTATATCCAAGAGAGTAATAGACCCCTCTTCGATATTTTTATGTTGAACCCTTTCAACATCTACTCTCTGTACTTTATCTGTGAAAACACAAGCATCCAATTGTATCTATTTCTATAGATCTTTATATTCTCAGAATATAGAATGCTTGCATCATGTCTTCCATAGAGAATTATATATTCAACTATATTTTAATCGATGTCAGTATTGGACACTCCCACTGACCCTTTTGGAAATACATAATTCTTCTTTTCTGATCAAACAATTTGATCATATCATCAAAATGACTGCTTCAACTCCAAGAGTATTTTAGACTTTGTGATCTCCTATCACAAGAAATGAAATCCATATGCTATTCCATATAGAAATCTTTAAAAGATATCCAGTCAGGAAAGCTAATTCACATCTTTTTCTTGGAATCGATGTCTTATATCACCTCATTGTAGGTTTTGGGATCATCTCTATATTCTCCATCTCCTATGAGAAATGATTTTTTCTACATCCTCTGTTAAGCATACCCAAGTACCTTTCGAGGGGATTGGAGATCCTACTATGTGTACGAGGTGGAGGAGAAATATATGTGTACTGGCTCATCAAGAATAGATTCTTTTGGTCCTATAGCTCATTGTTCTTCAGAGACACTCTTTTTGAGCTTAACTTTTCTCCCACTGCTTTATCTTAGTTAAATAATTTTTCAAGAAGATAGCATGTCGAATCATAATCACATTGTAATCTTTTCAGAAAATAGTATCTCAAACTCTTTTAGGATGAGCTTTATAGATCTATCCTCTAACATATCCACCTGCTGTCCTAGACACAGGCTGGACATCTTTGGATCTTGAAATAATCAAGATTCAGTTCTCACCATGCCATTCTCATACAGTGTGGTAGAAATAGATTTAGAGAGAACCCAATTCTATAGAAATAAAGCATGTCCCTAAAAAAATAAAATAAATCAGTGAATTCCATCATGGACCGAATCATATCTCATAGAGTTCCATGACCCTTCTTATCTCATTGAGCTGAGATCTACTAAAAGGGGTCCAATATGAAACAATGCCATTTTATAAGATAATCGAGAAATTTTTTTCTTTGATGTTGCATCCTCGATCCAATCAAAGTACCTTTAGAAATTTTTCGATTTGCTTCTCTACTTTACATCTGAATTCTTTGAACCATTCAAAAAATTTCAGATTTGTATCTCATATACTTATCCATACCATGACTGATCATCAATAAAAGTAACAAAGGAGAGACAACTTCTTTGTTAGCACATCACATAGGCTACACACATCAAATGTGTACGAGGATAAATATCTCAGTGATCCTTTTTCTCTTGTCCCATAAGAGTAGCTTGGTCATATTTTCTCAAAGAGATGATGCACAAACTAGATATGACTCAGCAGTCAATGAGCCCAAAGGTCCATATTTCTTCAGTTTGTTAATTATTTCTTCTCCAATATGACCTAGCCTAAGATTCCACATATACTTAAGATTTATCTCAATTTTGAATCTCTCAGATCTAATGGCATTCACTGCTTGCTCAATTAAGTTCACAAATGCATCACCATGCAAATGATAGAGACTGTCTCTAAGAACTAAATTCAAATGATGATCACAAAGGATAGATATCCATGGCCACAATAGCAACTTTTGCCCTATTATCAATTTCAAAGGTTACTTTCTTAGCCCTCTACCTTCCCATAGACTCTACACTCTTGTCCAAAACTCAATTGGGAGAAGAAAAAATTATAAGGATAGTATTGAGCAATTTCAACGTGCCTACTCTAGGCGTGTCTTTGTTTCTTTAGGCTCTCCAGGTATTTACCTCTGAACTCTTTCAATGTTCTTTTGTTAGCAATACTTTGACCAATTCAAATAAGATGCCATGATGGTATTCATATGGTAGTTTACCATAAACTATCCATATAAACTAATCAGAGATCATAGGATAAAATCTACAAGTAATTCCTTGTGCATGATCATGTCGAGCCTTTCAAGCTCCTTAATGTCTTCGATTATTATCAAATAATGATCATTGACTGACTATCCATCACGCATCAGATGCACTGTGTGACTCTGATCATCTCACAATACTTGTAGATGAATCAATGTGTCATTGGCAGTGAATATATGCTCATGCATATGTTGGAGTTCATCTAACATAGACTTCAACATATAGCACTTATCTTTATTATCATTGTCTATCCGCTCATTAAGTATAGCTCGTTGACTTTGGGTTGGATAGGTTGTTAATATCAGAATAATCTGATAGAGAACATTGCTTAATTTTCTAAAATTAAGAATGATTCTTAAGTTTGTGAGCCAGTTTATATAATTGGTTTTAGTTAATCGATTGATATCTAGGATTTGAGCTAGAGAGTTGGAAGCTGACACAATAAATAGTAGAGAGCAAAGATTTTAATTAGATATTTATACTTATTTTATAATTTATTTTAGAAATTTTTAGATGTAAAAAGAAGACTCTTACTATTTTATCAGATCTCCCACACTCTCCGGATAGAGAAATGAAAATCCTAATGCAACAACTGGATTTCTAATGGGTACTGCGATCTCACCGATGCCGTGCACCTTACCTAACAGTTATTGATAATACAAATGAACATCGATGCATGGACAACTCTTTATCCAGATGCTTCTCTAAGCATGTTGTAGCGACTTGATCTTTAAGTCATGTAGGCTCACCTAACAGTTATTGTCCATACTCCTTAGTTAGTCAGACCCATCATTCACAAGCAGGTAAAAAGCTGTCATTGGATTCCTCACTTAACAGTTATTGGGCTCAATCCCATCTTTACCCTAGAGCAACTCTTTGCTAATAGAGCGGTTGCGTGTTCCCGATGCAACTGAACCACTATGACCAACCGAGAACAATCAATGCCGGTAGCATGCCCACCCATCTACAATGGTGGAAGACCATTGGACTTAATATTTATGGAGAGATTTGAGTTTAGATCTCATCTAATTAGTCATCACATGACTGATCTAATTGACATGGTCTAAATCAGACCACCAAGCAATCATATTTGAGACTCAATTTTTCAAATTGATCAAGTAGAGATTAGTGGGGGTCTCTCTGTTGCTTTCCTTAGACACCAATAAAGTGAACGAAACCAATTAAATAACTACCTTTCAATTACTTATCTTAGATATCAATTGGTTAATTGATTCGAATAGGTTAGCTTAGGTGAATCAAATTTGAGTCATAGAGCCAAATTAGATCCTTAGGTTAATCGATTCTACATATGGATGTCAATCGATTCGATCAACCATAATTGTATGATCTTAAGCTCTATTGACCTCACCCTAATCAATACTTGACTCAATTTGATCAACTGCTAAATCAATTTAGACCCAATATGATCAAATCAAAAATCCTAGATATAATCCAATTACATGACCTAATTTAATGTACCCAGGACCGATCCTTCATGCACAAACACTAATTTCAGATCTTAAATCTAATTTTTTTACATGAAAAATATGTTTTGATCTCGAAAAAAATTTTAGATCATACATACATATATATATATCATATATATGAATAAGTTCAGGTCATAGAAATAAATTTTAGCCCTAAACATACTTTCATATATCATATATACGAATCAAAATAGATCTCGAAACTCTTTTTAGATCTAAACAGCAAAACATATATCATATATATGTTGAAAAATTAGATCTAAAATTTTATTTAAATAAAAATTTTAACATCATTCTATGACAACCATTCAGCATAACAAGTTATGTCAGAACAATCTTATGTCAGAACGACATCAAAATCTTTTAAATCTAAAATTTTTCTCTACAGATTTTAAATGTAAATCCTAATCTCAGGCATATGGCATGACTCTGATACCACTGTTAGAGTTTTATGATTTTATGGATGCAAAATTTTTTTCAAAATGAGTATGCAGTAAAATTTAAAATTTTAGATTAAATCTAATTTAATCTAAGCATGCATAAGATCAAATCTTAAAATGATAAATAGGATTGACATATGTGAGATAAGATTCAGACATAGAAATCAAATAAAAAAAATAAATAGAGAATATACCTTGGCATAGATCAATCTTCATCACAAACTGATGATCATGGATATCTTTCGAAGGTCTCTTGTAGCTGCACAAGTGTTTGAAAGAAAAATAGATAGTTCAAAGCATGTATTTTTAAAATTTTATAATAAAATAATAAAAGATTAAATATGTTAATCTTTTAAATATACCTTAGATCAGATCTAAACTATCATTAAAAATTTATGACATAAAAAATTTAAATATAAAATTTGATATAAAATAGAAAACTACATCGATCACATCGATGTCCTGAATCTGATCAAACCTTTAGATCATCTTGATTGAGTTCAAAACTAATCACCTTTTCATGGATCGATGATCTTTCCTACTGGTAGGTATGGTATGAAGCTCTCATTGATGTCGAGTAGCTGCACAGATCATCCGACCTTTACAGATCGTCCGACCTTTATAGATCGTCCATTCGAAGCCCTGATCGGATCTTCCTTTATGGGAGTGCTAGCTCGCATCGAAGGCTCTGGATGGCTGATCCAAGCTCCTTTCTTTGGATCTTCTAAACTCTTCTAGATTAGAAGATGAAGCTTTATGAGGAGGTGATGGTGTGAAAGATTGAACAAAACTCACTCTTATATTTTTTTCTCACAAAACTTAGAGTTGAAACCCTAGAACTCACAGCTTACGTCCGAGAGGAAGAACACTTCCTCTGTTTCTCACGCATAGAAGCCCAACCCACTCTCAACATTTTACGTGCCTACTCTCAAATTTCTCATACCAAAAATCACTCTTAATTATGTACAAAACTGATTCCCTTTTAAGGTTGGCATCCCATGGAAGATAAGGATAAGAAAGAGGTAGTTTCGGTTCAAATTCAAACATTGGTTGATCCTTATAATCAATTCAAATCAAATTTGAATTAAATTTTGAACCAAATTTTATCTTCATCTTATGAACTCAAAGAGAGATTTACCAACATTAGAATAGTACAAAAAAATCTCATACAAAAATACTTTATGCGTGGAGAAAGGTGGTGGTGTGAAGAGGAGAGTCCAACTCAATTTGGACTCTAGGTTTTCATTCAAATTCAAACCCATTTGAACTCAAATTTAAACCAACTAATTTCTAATTCAAAAAAAATTAGATGAGGATATAGAAAAGGCTTTTGGGTATAAGAAAAATTATGTAAAAATATTTCTCACATGAAGAATAAGAAGACGCAGGGAAAGGAGGTGCAAGAGATTCGAATTCGAATTATTTTCTCATCCAATTAGATTCTTAACCCAACCAAATTTGGTTAAACCCAATTGGATCACTAAACCTAATCTAATTAGATAGTAAATTATTTCATAAGTTCTAATCTAATCAAAAGTTAATCGAGCTCAAGTCCTGATCATATCAGAAATCGAATACCCTTAGCGATTAGGTCATCTCATAACCTAATCGAATCAAACCAAATTGAATCCAATTCAATTAGATTTGATCCAAAACTCAATGCTCAATCAAATTTAGTTAATTAGTAATCTAATTACTAATTAATCTTTTTAAATTCATTAACAATTAGTAAATTGATTTATTACAACTTTTGCATAGGGTTAATCATCAATCGAAATGATTGTTTTATCCTAGAATGATTCTTAATCGTTGATCAGCCATATGATCAGTCAGAAACTTTTTTTGAGTGTGACCCCATAGTTTCAAACCTAAGTCAATAATATGAGAGTAATCTTTATATACCAATCAAATTGACCATCTAGCAATGATACCCGACATCTGGATAGGTCGAAAGATTGCAAAGCATTATTCAGGAATCTATTGGCATATAGTTACTGTATAATTCATCCCTTTGACTCAAATGCTCAAGATGACCTAGGATTTAACTGTCAACCTTGGTATAGTTATTCACATTGTATTTTAATTTTTAAAATTTATCACATGGATTACCTCTGTCAAGATTTTACTGAATTGAAACACACTGATATATTAACTCCTACTTATTCAGAGGGGTCAATTCCATCTTGACTCACACATCGACTTCGCAAGTACTTGACTGTGCCAAAAAATTTTTGATCATTGAATTAGAAATTCAGGTAGTCCGAGACTAAAGCACAGTTAGTTACTTGCAAGTCACCGTGGTGATCTCAGGTCGAAGGGACACTTACATTCATATCCTTCGCGAGCTACTCTTGACAGCAGAGTGCTCAGCAATTGGTCACGTTCAGTGAGATGTAATCTTACATCTCACTTACATGCCATGCCAGTGTCTCCATAGTCCTTGATTAAGAGGACAACCAATATACATGGCACACAATGATCGATACTTGATATAGCTATTGTCCTAATAATAGTATATCATTTCATCGTGAACTTAAGATTTAAAGACTAAACGATATATCCTCTTCTATCGAATTAAATAGTCCTAAAGACTTCATCACATAACAGAAGTTCAAAATAAAATGTACACAGTGATGAGAAAATTAAATAATATTTATTAATTCAATAATTTATATATAATTATAATAATAAGCTCAACCATCTATATGCTGATGATTGGCTTTGGGAGATAATTTTCAACAACTCTCACTTGGACTAAATCCAATCGGTACAGTATTGTATTTCCATCTTTGATTTATAGTCTTCGAACTCCTTGACACTGAGCGCTTTAGTAAATGAGTTGATCAAAATTTTTTTTTCATCGATCTTCTGAAGCTTGACGTCACCTCGATCCATGATCTTCCAGATCAGATGGTAGCGGTACAGAATGTGTGTTGCTCCAAGAGTTGATTTTGATGATCACAAACTATTTGAGGGGACTACTAATAAATTTCTTATCTTTGAAGAATATTTTTGTGATGTTTCAGGTAGTCCAAAATATTGAGTTTAAAAAGCTCCATCAAGTGTGCCAAAGTTGAAGTTTCTATAGGATTGGAGAAGTTTTTGAAGCCTTTTGGTAGTGCCAAATTGATTTAAATTCATTTGAGAGCATTTGAAAGTGTTCTATTAAGTTTTAAATCTTAAATGTATAAAAAATTAGGTTGGAACAAAATGAGGCAACCCATCTGGATTATCCCCTTTCATGGAGTAGCCGGCATGCACTGTTTTAGCTTGTGGCACGTAGTGGGATCTGGGATGGCCCCTGAGACCCTGAGATCAAAACAGAAAGTCTGATTTTTAGACTGGCCAAATGAGACGGCTCATGGGACTTCCCAGTCACAGTGGGATGATTCATTTTGGGCGAATCTCGTAACGACTAGTTTTTAGCCCATTTTTGATACATTTAATGTGCATTAAATGATCTCCAACGGCTCTTAACCGATACTAAGATACTCTCAAGTCCAAATGAAGATTATAAAAGCTCTCTTGAGATGGGAAATTAATAAGTCTAAAAGTATTCAAAGCTCACATTCATGAAAGTTCAAAAAATTTCTAAAAGAAAGGAAAGAAGCAATCAATCAACTCACCAAGCACTCTCTAGCTGCAATCAAGTATGTAAATCCATTGAGGGTGTTCAGCAAGGACTTCTTTCTCTTAAGTATTATATTTTTATTATATTTAATATTCTCATTTAAGGGGTTGTTGTGCTGAAATTTTTATACACTATTTTGCTTCCTATTGTATTTTGGGTTTTGAGTTTGGGGGGATTTTAAAACTCGAATAGGTTGATCTAAATCTGAAATTGAAGTATTGTGGGTTGGCTTGTACTCGAAAAATAAGTATTCTTACTAGGATAGCAAGGGTTGGGGTTGTCTGACGTGTTGTATTCTTGAAATCCTTCAGTGGATTGAATTTTCAAGTAGGGACTTAGAGAGTGGATGTAGGTGCAAAGTTGGCGCCGAACCACTATAAATCTTTTATGTTTATTGTGCTTACATCTCTTTTCTTATTCTTTATGCTTTATACTTGATTACCTATTATTTATGTTTGACTTCATTTTTATATCTAATCAATTCACTCCACTCAACACTTTAGCACATTACTTGATTGCACTAATCTCAAAAATTTTAAAAAGATCCAATTCACCCTCCTCTTAGGCTCCATATCTAGGCAATAAGTGGTATCAGAGCATGATGCTCTAGCCCTTACATGATTTAACCATCAAGAGCCAAAGGTCAATGGCAGCCCAATTTGGCACATCCCTAGCCGAAGGGCAATCAACAAACTGACCTTCACTTTTCAATGGGTCAAACTACACCTATTAAAAAGCTCGGATCAAAATTTTTATTTAAATACTTGACTATGATACGTAGAGTATCATAGTAAATAGACCCCACACACCCACTAAATTGATTGATGGTGTGTCTCTCCCTAAGCCGGAAGGTGAATCGGATGAATTTGATAAGAAAATGGCTCAGCTCAATGCTAAAGCCATGAATGTCTTATATCGTGCTTTAGATGTAAATAAATTTAATCATATTTCTACTTGCAATTCAGCTAAAAAAATTTAAGATAGGTTAGAAATCACACATGAAGGCACAAACCAAGTTAAAGAATCTAAAATCAATATGTTTGTGCACAACTATGAACTATTCAAAATAGAACCTGAAGAGTCAATAACTCAATGTTCATCCATTTCACTGACATCATAAAAGGTTTGAAAAGTCTAGACAAATATTATTCTAACAGTGATCTTATGAGAAAAATGCTCAGGTCTTTACCAAGATCGTGGGAGGCAAAGGTCACTGCAATCCAAGAAGCCAAGGATTTAAACACTCTACCTTTGGAGGAGCTACTTGGATCCCTCATGACCCATGAGCTAACCATGAAGCAATATTTAGAGGAAGAGACCAGAAGAAAGAAGACTATCGCTCAAGTCAACAGCTCAAGAAGAAGAAGATACAAAAAAATCAGAGAACAACGAAGAAGATGAGGACTTAGCCCTAATCACCAGAAAATTCAGACATTTCATGAGGAGAAAGAGACAAGGGACCAAAAGAAGACCACCAGCTAAGGGGGAGCCAAGTAAAGAAAAAGAAAAAGAGCAGTCCATCATCTGTTATGAATGCAAGAAGTTGGGTTACTTCAGATCGGACTGCTCCCAGCTCAAGAAAGGTCAAAAGAAGTTCAAAAAGAAAAAAGCTATGATGGCTACGTGGAGAGACAGTGATGACTCCACCACAGATGAAGAATCTCACGAAGAAGCCAACTTGTGCCTCATGGCACATGAAAATGAGGTAACCTCTAAAACTCAAAATGAATTTTTGTATGATGAACTATAAGAAGCTTTTCATGAACTTTTGGATGACCTAAAAAAATTAAGAATAAAAAATAAAGATCTAAAATTAAGAAACTAAGTATTAGCTAAAGAAAAAGAAGAAGTTGATAGCAAGAATAAAGAATTAGAAATAAAGAATCAATCTCTATTGAAAGAAAAAAGATGAAATTTCTAGCCTAAATGAAACCCTTGCAAAAAAAAAATCAAGATCTAAAGGAAGAGGTAGCTAAGTTGAAACTTATAGTTGATAGATTCACATAAAATTTAAACAAACTTCAAATAATTATTGATAGTCAAAAAGCTGTATATGATAAAGCCGGATTTGGCTATAACACTCTTAGAAAATAAAAATTTTTAAAAAATATTTTTATTGATGCATCCATGAGCAAATTGTCAAACATTACTTATTTTAAATGTGGCAAAGTAGGACATAAAGCTTATACATGCTTATCAAATAAATTTATTTATAAAAATATTAAGAAAATATAGGTTCCAAAAGGAACCATTATGACTAACCCCAAAGGATCCAAGTTAGCTTGGGTATCTAAGGTTAAAACTTGACTTTATGTGTGCAGGTATGTCTTGCATCCCAAGCAATAAAATAAAAGTTATATCTAGATAGTGGATGCTCAAGATACATGACCGGTGATGAATTTCAATTCATCACATTAGAAGCTAAAAATAGAAGGATGGTCATCTTTAGAGATAATGGCGAAGGAAAGATCATTGACATTGGTAACATTGGTATCACTTCCTCCTCTTGTATTGAAAATGTGTTACTTGTAGATGGTCTCAAGCATAATTTTTTAAGTATTAGTTAATTATGTGATAAAGGTTATAAAGTAGTTATTGAATCATCTATATGTATTGTAACTAGTCCTTTTAATAATAGTACTAGATTCATTGGGTATAGATATGGCAATGTGTACATGGTTAACTTGGATATTCTTTTCATGCAAAATATGCAATATCTTGTGGCCATGAATGCTAAAATCAATGAGACTAGTTGGCTTTGACACCGTAGGCTTGCACATATTAGTATGCATATATTTTTTAAAATTATTGAAAAAGATTTGATTTTTGGTTTGCCAAAAATAAGTTTCGATAAAGATAAAATTTGTGATGTATGTCAATTAGGTAAACAAATAAGAGTTTCTTTTAAATCTAAGATCATTGTTTCAACTTTTAAACTTTTAAAACTTTTACATATGGATTTATCTGAGGACAACTAGTTTAGGAGGTAAAAGGTATGGGTTTGTAATTATTGATGATTTTTCATGTTTCACTTGGATTTTATTTTTGGCATTTAAAGATAAAGCTTTTTCAGTATTTTTTAAGTTTTGTCGAAAAGTTTCAAATGAAAAAGATTTACCAATTATTTTAATTCATAGTGACCATGGCACTGAATTTGAAAACAAAGATTTAAAAAAAATTTATGATGAAAAAGGCATAGATCATAATTTTTCAGCACCTAGAACACCACAACAAAATGAAGTTGTAGAGAGAAAAAATATAACCTTAGAAGAAATGGCCCATACCATGCTATGTGAAAGCAAGCTCCCTAAGTACTTTTGGACAGAAGCAATTAACACAGCATGTGACATCTTAAACCATACTTTAATAAGATCAATTTTAAAGAAAATACCTTATGAATTATAAAAAGGTAGAAAACCTAACATAGGTTATTTTCATATTTTTGATTGCCGGTGCTTTGTTTTAAATAATGGCAAAGATAGCTTAGGTAAGTTTGATGCTAAATCTGATGAAGCTATTTTTCTTGGGTATTCCACTTCTAGCAAAGCTTTTAGAGTGTTTAATAAAAGAACTCTAGTAGTGAAGGAGTCAATTCATATAGTTTTTAATGAAGCTAATGATCTTTCATCAAGGAAGAGAGAGGATGCTGATGATGCAGATATCATAGAAGATGGAATGAAAGAGCTCACCATCAATGACTCAAATGAATGAAATAAGAAATAATTAGAGGATGAAAGCATCAATGATCAAAATATTCAAGAACAACCTCAAGATACAAGTAATCTTCTAAAGGAATGGAGGTATGTCCACAATCACCCCAAAGAATTAATTCTCGATAATTTGGCACAAGGGGTAAGAACTAGATCCTCTCTTAGAAATGTATGTAATTATATAGCTTTTGTTTCATACCTAGAACCTAAAACAATAGATGAAGCTGAAAAAGATCATAACTGGATAATTATCATGCAAGAAACAATGTATGGACACTTGTTGCTAGACCTAAAAATCACTCCATAATAGGAACTAAATGGGTATATAGGAATAAATTAGATGAAGATGGAAATGTAATCAGAAATAGAGCAAAATTGGTTGCTAAAGGATATAATCAACAAGAAGAAATTGATTTTGATGAAACATTTACTCCTGTTGCTAGACTAGAAGCCATAAGAATGCTGTTTGCTTTTACTTATTTTATGAACTTTAAATTATTTCAAATGGATGTTAAAAGTGCTTTCCTAAATGGTTATATTGCTGAAGAAGTATATGTAAAGCAACCTCCAAGTTTTGAAAATCATAAATTTTTAAATCATGTATTCAGGTTAAACAAAGCATTATATGATTTAAAACAAGCTCCTAGAGCTTGGTATGAAAGATTAAGTAAGTTCTTACTAGAAAATAATTTTTCAAGAGAAAAAATTGGCACAACTCTATTTATAAAAAAAAAATGAAGAAATTCCAGTCATACAGATATATGTTGATGATATCATATTTGGATCTACTAATGAAGATTTGTGCCAAGAATTTACCAAGCTCACACAGGGAGAGTTTGAGATGAGCATGATGGGAGAACTCACTTTCTTTTTTGGACTCCAGATCAAACAAATAGAGGAAGGGATCTCCATCACCCAAAGTAAGTACACAAGAGAAATTTAAAATGGAGAGCTCAAAAATTGTAAGTACACCTATGATCTCTTTCTACAAATTAGACAAAGATGAACATGGCAAGAATGTTGATTCAAAGCTCTATAGAGGCATGATAGGCTCTTTATTATATCTTACTACTAGTAGACCTAATATAATGTTCAGTGTATGATGTGTGCTAGATATCAGTCAAATCCTAAGGAATCTCACTTAAATACTGTTAAAAAAAATTGTAAATACTTAAAAAGAACATAAAATCTAAGACTTTGGTTCTCAAAATAATCTTCAATAGACTTAATAGGTTACTCAGATACAGACTTTACTGGATATAGACTAGATAGAAAAAGTACTAGTGAAATTTATCAATTTTAGGAGTAAACTTAATCTCTTGATTTAGCAAGAAGTAAAATTCGATAGCTTTGTCCACAGCCGAGGCCAAGTACATTGCAACTGAAAGTTGCTGTGCTCAAATCTTGTAGATTAAGCAATAACTCATAGACTTTGGTATTAAACTTAAAAACATCTCTATAAGATGTGATAATACTAGTGCCATTAATTTAACCAAAAATCAAATCCAACATTCTAGATCAAAATACATTGAAATTAGACATCATTTCATAAGAGAGCATCTTCAAAAAAATGATATAACACTTAAATACATAAATACTGAAAAGTAATTAGCTGATATTTTCACCAAAGCTCTAAATAAAAATAAATTTTATAAAATTAGAAGAAAATTAGGTATCTTAGATCTTTCTGCTTGAACTTCAATCATCATTTCACTCCTAAAATTTTTCTAAAATTTTTTGACTTCATTATCTTAATTTTGGAAGCTATCTATCTTTTTTTGAAATTTTTTCAAGATAATTAAAAAATCATCAGTGCTATTCAGATACTATCTCAAATTTTTTCTCATTAAAATATTCCATCAAAAATCATACCAAAATTTATCTGGACTCCTCATGATTATCTCAAGATGATATGATCCTTTTTAAATTTTTTTTTTAAATTTTTCTCCATTTTTAAATATTTTTTCCATCATCTAATAGTTACCCTAGATGAGGCATCCCATGGGACATCCCTGTTGGGTGGATGTCTGGTCAGGACACCACCTCCCAAGATCTTTTCAGTACTACACGATGCAGTAGGAAGAAAGAAGAAACAAAATAAAAGAAAAATAATCAAAATACATGGATCAGCCACAAAAGGGCTCAACTCTACAGGGCATGCAAACTTCACTATGAAAAAGAAATTTTACAAGAGGAGACCTCACCCTCAACTCTTGTATATCCAATTCTTTCTCACTAGAAGTTCTCCTCACAAAAGCTCTCTCTCTCTTGGAAGACCCCCTGAACCCCTGAAGTGCCTGACGACTGCTGTCCAGGAGCCTCCTGCTCCTTCTCTCTCAGCGCTTCTGCCTCTCTCTTCTCTCGGGTTCCGTATGGCTCGTACGGTGCAAAAAATCGATCCCCTGCTTCACTGTTCGTCACAGGGCCCTTTTAAAGGATTAAATAGAGGTTTAAACCTAATTAGATTAGGTTTAGGAGTCCTTAATCAACCCAATCAAGTGTCTGAACCGTCGGATCAAGAAACAGATCAACCCACGCCCTCCAATCGTGATCGGTCCATGGAATAGTGTCGTGGACCATGAAAATGCGTGGGAAATGCCTGCGCAGTCCATAGGCCCAGCCGTGGACCGCCCGGTCCACGGTGGACCGGGACAAAGGGCCAGCAAACTGCTGGGCCTGGGCTGGCCCACTCCCGCATGCGGGCCTGTGCGCGCCTGGGTCGGCGCCCGACTGGGCCGTGCGCCCGCCTGGGCCGCGCACCCGCCTGGGCCGCCCGCTCGCATGGGTTGCGCATCCCGCGCACCGCCGCGTGCAGCCGCACTGCTGCCGCTCGCCAATGGGTCGCCGGCGGTCCTCCACCACCTCGAATCTCGTGCCGACTTCAAAAGCTCGTATCTCCTCCATCCGAGCTCCGTTTCAGGTGATCTTGGTCTCGTTGGACTCCATTTTTCATCGTGAACCTCACTGTGGGCTCAATGTGGACTGAATCTTGAGGCATCAAATCCTAACAATCTCCACCTCGACTCGATATTCGGCCTCCTCCAAACTCTGAGAGCTTTTGGATCTCCTCGCCCCCATGCCCTGGGGAAATCGCCTGCTGATCATGGATGGGCAAACATGGGAGTCGAGCCAGGCTGCTCGATCCCATCTCCATCGTATGCTGTACTCCTCCTGACCTGAGACCTGCTCAGGGCATCATCCTGCGGTAATAGGAATCTCACCTTGCGACGTCGCCTCTCGTCCTCCCGAGTCTCCTGTCTCGTGCCCCATCCGCCTCCTGGAGCTCCACCTCGCTCTGGGCTCCACCTGGCTCTCGAAGCTCCATCTCGCTCTGGGCTTCCTGTCAGGTAATAATATCCTCTGCTCCTCTTCTTCCCCTCCAGCATAATCCTATCGCCGCATAACACCCTCAGGATTCCTCCACCAGCTACCATCCTGTAGCCTCTTGAATCCAGTCTGCTAAGTGAGATAAGATTTCGCCTGAAATCGGGTATGTATCGGACCTCCTCCAATCTCCTCACTGCACCATCATGTGTCCTCCAGCTGACCGTCCCAATGCCTCTGATCGCACAGCTCGATCCATTCGGTAGATATACAGTGCCCTCACTGTTCTCTAGGGAGTCAAACTGCTCCTCTCTGCAACATACATGATAGGGGCATGCAAAATCTAATATCCACTGCTGGGAAGAAGTAGATACCTCGTCAGATATCTCCAAGACATCTCCATCTGAATCACTGCCGGCCGTCGCTACAGCAGCCACCGTCTGATTTTTAAGTTGAGGGCAATCTCTGGCTAGATGCCCCAACTCCTCACACCGGTAACACCTGGTTTTGCTCAAGTCCCTCCTGGACTTAGACCGCCCTCGTTGCGATCTCCTGTCGCTCCGTCTACCGCCTCCTGCTCTTCCAAAAGCCACTAAAGCTGAGCTACCGCCACCTGAGCTCGAAGCTGGGTTCTCCCTCCTGAGAACCTCATTCTGGAGTATCGCCATGGTGACCTCATCCATCTTGATAGTGCTCTTCTCCACTAGAAGAGCAGTCACCAAGGACTCGTACGAAGAGGAAGCGACGCCAGCAAAACCAGCGCCCTGGTCTTCTCCTCAACATTCTCACCAACGCTGAGGAGGTCGGTGAGGATCTTCTGGAAGTGGCTCAAATGCTCCTGCACGCTCTGTCCCTCAGTCATCCGCAGTTGGTAAAACTGCCTCCAGAGGAAAAGAGTGTTGGTGAGAGACTTCGCCATGTACAACTCCTCGAGCTTCGACCACAGCACCATCGAGAAAGTCTCGCTCAGCACATGGATCACCACCTTATCCGCCAGGTACATACGGATGGTACTCACCGCCTACATCTGTAGCCATTTTTAATCCCGCACCTCCATGGTGGTCGGCTTCTCATCGCACAAGAGAGCATCGATCAACCCCTGTTGGATGAGCACGTCTTTCACCCTTGCCTGCCACAAGGAGAAATTGCTCTTACCATCGAACTTGTTGATCTCCATCTTGATTGTTCCTGTCTTCTCCATCTTCAGTCTTGCTCACCACCACTGCAATCTGCATCTTTGTACTGCCTTGCTCTGATACCACTTGTTAGGTGGATATCTGGCCAGGACACCACCTCTCAAGATCTTTTCAGTACCATGCGATGCAGCAGGAAGAAAGAAGAAACAAAACAAAAGAAAAACAATCAAAATATGTGGATCAGCCACAAAAGGGCTCGCCTCCACGGGGCATGCAAACTTCACTATGAAAAAAAAATTTTACAAGAGGAGACCTCACCCTCAACCCTTGTACACCCAATTTTTTCTCACTAGAAGTTTTCCTCACAAAAGCTCTCTCTCTCTTGGAAGACCTCCTGAACCCCTGAAGTGCCTGGTGACCGCTGTCCAGGAGCCTCCTGCTCCTTCTCTCTCAGTGCTTCTGCCTCTCTTTTCTCTGGGTTTCGTATGGCTCGTACGGCACGAAAAACTGATCCCCCACTTCATTGTTCATCACAGGGCCCTTTTAAAGGGTTAAATAGAGGTTTAAACCTAATTAAATTAGGTTTAGGAGTCCTTAATCAACCCAATCAAGTGTCTGAACCATCGGATCAAGAAACAGATCAACCCACGCCCTCCGATCGCGACTGATCCATAAAATAGTACCGTGGACCGTGTGAAATGCATGGGAAATGCCCATGCAGTCCACAGGCCCAGCCATGGACTGCCCGGTCCACGGTGGACCGAGGCAATGAGCCAGCAGGCCGCTGGGCCTGGGCCGGCCCGCTCCCGTGTGCGGGCCTGCACGCACCTGGGCCGCGCGCCCGGCTAGGCCACGCGCCCGCCTGGGCCGCCCGCCCGCATGGGTCGCACGTCCCGCGCTGGCCTAGGTCGCACGTCCCGCGTGCCGCCGCCTGCGGCCGCACCGCTGCCGCCCGCCGCCGGTCGCCGACGGTCCACCACATCGAATCTCATGCCGACTTCAAAAGCTCGTATCTCCTCCATCCGAGCTCCGTTTCAGGTGATCTTGGTCTCGTTGGACTCCATTTTTTGCCGCGAACCTCGTTGTGGGCTCAATGTGGGCTGAATCTTGAGGTATCAAATCCTAACAGTCTCAATTAAATTGGTATAGTTTTTCTTCCTTGAGCCGACCTGTTTCCTCTCTCTTTTAAAATCTATTTGGGGGGATTCAATCCTCATAACCCTTCCTTTTCCTCTCGTCCCAAACCTAAGGATCCCCTCCTAGATCTCCACCGACGTCAAAACCACACAAAACCTTGGATCATCATCCCAAATCCTTAAGCAATCTCTCTCCCTCTCATGGCTTACCCTCCGATCTCCACCAAGTTTCAAACCCTAACCTGCAAAATCCATGAAAAACACTCCTAAACCATCCTCTCCTCTTCATTTCCATCCATCTCTCATCCCTCTCTACCCTATTGATCGATTTTCCTCCTCTCCTTGGGACAATGGCCCCCAAAATAAGGTTGCCACAGAGAAGGAAGTCTGTAAGGTCTTTGGAGGCTGAGGAATGGAGGAAAAAGATAGCTCAAGCACCAACTCAAGCTTCTCCACCGATTATACCAAGTAAGATCCCTCTATCTGCAAGAAAAGTTGCTCTACGAAGAAATGTAGATTTTCGTTTCTTGAGGAGTGATAGTATTTCTATTGGAGAAAAATTAATTAGGCAAGGGTGGAGATTTTTTTGTAGCCTATCTGAGCCTGTGTATATTGATCTGGTCAAGGAGTTTTACTCAAATCTAGTCTTCACTAATGGAGTGTTAAGGTCTACTTTGAAGGGTGTCCAAATCATTCTGAATGCTCTTAGGCTAGGTAGACTCCTTCAAATACCCTGTGAAGGTAGCTGTCTAGATGAGCTTATCAGTAAAGAAATCAAGCTTAGGACTATCCTTGGAAGAAAGGATGTAGAAGGTTTTTTGAAAATTGAAGCCAAGGATCTGAGTGTGGAAATGAGGTTGCTCCACCACATGGTATCTAGAATTTTCTTCCCCAGAGGGGGAAGATATGATTTGATGACTGGTAGGGATATTTGCTTGATGCACCATGTTGTCTCCGAGACTCTCCAAAATCTGCTTTTTTTGATGATCGATGCCATGAGGGAGGCCTTGAACAGATCCAAGGCTCTCCTACCATATGGTATGGCTCTTTCTGTGATTTTTAGGGAGTCTAGAGTGAGCTTTGAAGGAGAGGTTGTTTGTAGATTATCAAACACTGACACCTACAACGACCACTCCCTCCGGCATATGGGGTTTGTCAAAGTAGATGGCCATTGGGCCAAAGGCCGTGCAGCCACAGTCGAGGAGGATGATGATGAGGAGGAGGAGCGTGTTGAGGGGGAGGGTCCCTCATCTGTGCCCAGGCAGAGCCTTGATGATCACCCTATATTGGAGCTTGAGGTAGGACCCTCAATCAGTGTTCTCCCATCTTCGAGCCGTACCATGCCATCTTTTAATTTTGAGAGAGATCAGATGGGATTGTTGGCTGAGAGAGTGGCAGGTATTCTATCTATTCAACAGCAGTGATTTCAAGATCAGGTTTTTCAGTAGTTTCACTAGTTTCAGCAGCAGATCCTCCAACTGGTGCAGTAGCAGTATCGTCAGCCTCCGTCGAGTTCTTTTTCTGACTCTTCTTCAGACTTTTCTATTGTGCCACACATATCCTCATTGATATAGCTTTTGTCTGACCTGAGCTCTAGACTGAAGGGTGTAGAGAGCTCCTTGCTCAGGTTCAGTGGTAGGATTTTTGACATTGAGAGGGAGATCAGATTGATTTTAGATTCTCTATCAGCAGGAGCAAGCACATCGACCATCTCTTCACCTCAGTTGGATGATTTAGCTTGAGAGATAGAAAGACTCCATAGTCAACTTCGTTCTTTACTTGAGCTGATCTGAGTAGATATCTGGGACTCCAGGGACTTCATATCTTTTGATCTAGATGGGCTCTGAGTTTCAGTGAGGGGGATCTTGTCCCAGCTTGATGCCATTAGGACTCAACTTCAGTCCAGACCCTCCGCATCCACTGAGACAGCCTTTGTCCAACCCATTATATTTCGTCCTCCAACATCTTCCTCTCAGACCAGACCCTTTGGTCGAGGACAAGGCTGATTATATTTCACTGATCTTGATCTTGAACTCGATGCCCGCTCTCACTGATCTGATCTTTTTGTACTAGACTTTTAGGTTGCTTAGTTGTTATATTTTATTTTAGTAGTTGAATGTATGAGAGCTTTATGCTCATAGATATATATTATGACTCTTGTAACCTCTCTTTTTGTTGTAATTAATGAATGAAGTTATCCTTTATTATCACTTTGTATAGCCCACTATTTTTGAATGAATGAATAACTATTATATTTGGATGACTGCACACTATTACTCTGATACCTGATGTACAACTATTAAAAATCTTACTCTCTCAAGTCTATTTTTGATGATCTCAAAAAGGGAGAGAAAGTAGTGTAGACTTGTCTATCTAAATTTTTTAAATTTTTATTTAAATTTTTTAAATTTTTTGCAAATTTTATTCTGATACGATACATTATTTTGCTCTGATATGCCTTTGATATGCCTATTTTTCACTCTGAAACATCTATCTTTATTTTCATTTTGACACTTTTTGAAAAATGCTCTGATACATCCATTTCTCTTGAGTGCTCTAATACTTTTATTTTTGCTTTGATACCAAGATGTCCCGATACATCTATTTTTGATTTTGTAAAATGCTCTAATACCTTCTCTTTTAATTCTTGCTCTGATGTTTTTATCTTTGCCTTGATATCAAAATAAGAAAAAGAGAAAGAAAGATTCCTTTTATACATATTTCTCTAATACTAAAAATAAGGAAGAGAAGAAGAAATTTTTTTTATCAACTATCTTTGCTCCAATAAGAAAAATTTTACAACTTGACCACTTATTATATAAGAAAGGAGGAGATCTTTTTCAAAATGATCAAAATAATTACTTTCATCTGTCTCATACAAGAAAGGGGAGGATTTTGTTGATTAAAAATAATCTTTAGAAAAACTCGAATACCTTCACAAATAAGTTTCAGCAAAATAAATCAAAATATTACAACTTGAAGAAAATATGTATCTCATGATTTCTATACTTAATCTTTGGCATGTTCCTACAAGTGCTTCACAAACTCATATCCTTGAGCTTTATGGACTTATTTTATGAATACTCAAATATTTTGTCATCATCAAAAAGGGAGAGATTGTTGTTTTAAGAATTGGATTTGATGATTACAAATCATTTGAGGGGACTACTAATGAGTTTCTTATCTTTGGAGAATATTTTTGTGATATTTCAGATAGTCTAAAATATTGACTTTGAAAAGTTCCATCAAGTATGCCAAAATTAAAGTTTCTACAAGATTAGAGAAGTTTTTGAAGCCTTTTGATAGTGTCGAATTGATTTAAATTTATTTGAGAGTATTTGAAAGTGTTTTGTTAAGTTTCGGACCTTAAATATATAAAAAATTAGATTGGAACAAAATAGGGCAACCCATTTGGGTCATCTCCTTTCATTGAGTAGCCGGTACGTACTGTTTTGGCTTGTGGCATGCAGTGGGACGATCCACCTGGAACGACCTCTGAGATCTTGAGATCAAAATAGAAAGTTTGATTTTCAGACTGGCCAAATGAGTGGCTCATGGGACTTTCCAGTCATAGTGGGATGACCCATATGGGATGACCCATTCTGGGTGAATCTCGTAACAGTTAGTTTTTAACCCATTTTTGATGCATTTAATATGCATTAAATGCTCTCTAACGGTTCTTAATCGATACTAAGACACTCTCAAGTCTAAATGAAGATTATAAAAGCTCTCTTAAGATAGAAAATCAATAAGTTTAAAAGCATTCAAAGCTCACATTCGTGAAAGTTCAGAAAATCTCTAAAAGAGAGGAAAGAAGCGATCAATCAACTCACCAACCACTCTCCAGCTGCAATCAAGTGTGTAAATTCATTGAGGGTGTTCAGTAAGGGCTTCTTCTCCTTAAGTATTATATTTTTATTGCATTTATTATGCTCATTTAAGGGGTTATTGTACTGAAATTTTTGTACACTATTTTTCTTGCTATTATATTTTAGATTTTGAGTTTTGGGGGGTTCTAAAACTCAGATAGGTTGATCCGAACCTGAAATCGGAGTATTGTGGGTTGGTTTGTATCCAAAAAATAAGTATTCTTTCTGGAATAGCAAGGGTCGGGGTTGTCCGACGTGTTGTATTCTTGAAATTCTTTTAGTAGATTGAATTTTTAAGTAGAGACTTGGGGAGTGGATGTAGGTACAAAGTTGGCACCGAACCACTATAAATCTCTTATGTTTGTTGTACTTGCATCTCTTTTCTTATTCTTCATACTTTATACTTGATTACCTATTATTTGTGTTGGACTTCATTTTTATATCTAATCAATTCACTCCACTCAACACTTTAGCACATTACTTGATTGCACTAATCTCAAAAATTTTAAAAAGATCAAATTCACCCCCCATCTTGGGCTCCATATCTGAGCAATAATGTGCTTGGTCTGCTAATGTGATTTCGGTTCCTTCGCTTGAGCAATGGCTTTAGTGCTGTCACAGTACAACAAGATGGGGCCATTAAGAGAGGGTGCCACTCCAAGCTCATTGATAAACTTTCGTAACCACACAGCTTTTTTTACAGCATTGGATGTCACGATATATTCCATCTCGCATGTAGAGTCGGCCACAGTGTGCTGCTTGAAATATTTTTAGCAGATTGCTTCACCATTCAGGGTATAAATATATCCCAACATGCTCTTGCTGTCATCATGATCCGACTAAAAATTAGAGTCTGTAAACCCCACAAATTTTAAGTCAAATTCTCCATAGATAAGCCACTGATCCTTAGTATTTCTCAAATACGTAAGGATGGTCTTTACGACCTTCCAGTGATTCTCACCTGGATCGAACTAGTATCTGCTCACTACTCCTAATGAATATGCCACATCCAATCGCGTATATGTCATAGCATACATAATAGATCCCACTACCGAAATATATAAAATTCTACTCATACGCTCTCTCTCTTGAAGAGTTATCGGACAATCATTCTTCGAGAGAGAAATTTTTTGGTCTATCGGAAGATAGCCTTTCTTGAAATTCTCCATGCTGAACATTTTCAGCACAGTATCAATGTACGTCAACTGAGATAATCTAAGCAATCTTTTAGATCTATCTTTATATATATTCATCCCAAGGATGAAGCATGCTTCTCCCAAGTCTTTCATGGAGAACTATGATGACAACCAAACTTTTACTCTCTGTAATGCAGGGATATCATTTTCGATTAAGAGAATATCATCGATATACAAAACAAGAAATACTATCACAGAGTTATTAACCCACTTGTATATGCAGGGTTTTTTTTCATTCTTAATGAAGCCATACGTTCTGATCACTTTATCAAAATGCATGTTCCAACTTCGAGATGTCTGCTTAAGTCCATAGATGAACCTCTGAAGCTTGCACACCTTAGACTCATCTGTGGATATAAAACCTTCAGGTTGTATCATGTACACCTCTTCTTCTTGCTCTCCATTTAGGAAAGCTGTTTTCACATTCAATTATCAGATTTCATAGTCCAGATGTGCTACTATCACAAGCATGATTTGAATGGACTTGAGCATTACCACAGAAAAAAATATCTCGTCATAGTCAATACCATAACACTGATAGTAACCCTTGGCAACTAGACGACTTTATAGGTCTCTACCTTCCCATCTGTGCCTCTCTTCCTTTTGAAGATCCACTTACATCCTATGAATTTTATCCCTTCAGGTGGGTCAACCCATGTCCATACATTGTTGACTTTCATGGACTCCATTTCGGATTTTATGACTTCCAGCCACTTATCAGAGTCAGACCTCTACATCATATTTATATAGATGATCGGATCCTCATTGTTCTCATTGAGTTCGACTGGATCTCCATCTCGAACTAAGAAACCATAGTATCTATCTGATTGATGCGTTACTCTATCGGATCTACTTAAAGATATTTTTACAAAAAGTTTCAGATTTGATCTAATCAAGTCTAACTCTATAGGTTTACTAGATTGTGTCGGTTCTTCTACCGATCGAACTTCATCAAGTTCAATCTTTGAGGCATTAGTTCCTTCACCAAGAAACTTTTTTTCTAAAAAGGCTGCCCTATTACTGACGAACACCTTCTGTTCGTCAGTAAGGTAGAAGTAATATCTCTTGGTCCCTTTTGGGTACCCTACAAATAGACACATATTGATCTAGGTCCAAGCTTGTCAGTTTTCAAATGTTTGACATGAGCCAGACATCCCCAAATCCTAAGGTGAGAGATGCTGGCTTACATCCTGTCCACATCTCATATGGTGTTTTACTTACAAACTTACTCAAAACTTTATTTAAAATATAATAAGCTAACTCAAGTGCATATTCCCCAAAAGAGATCGGCAGACTTGCAAAGCCCATCATAGATCAAACCATGTCTAACAGAGTTTGATTTCTCCTTTTCGATACACCATTATGCTGTGGTGTTCCAGGAGGGGTCCATTGTAAGACAATCTCATTCTCTTCTAAGTATGTCAGAAACTCACTAGAGAGGTATTCTCCTTCTCGGTTGGATTAAAGAGTTTTAATACTATTTTTAG